>NC_022030.1:30685477-30686282 GCF_000317375.1 Microtus ochrogaster
CAGGGCTGGACACTTTGCAATGGACAAGCTACAAGGAGCCTCATCACTGGAAGAGGCTAATTCTCCCTATCTCAGCATCATTAACTGCCTATAGTTCTTTGTCTATGGATGAGACTTCCTGAAAACTTTTCCTTCCATATTAGCATCCCCATTGGTATTGTGATGGTTCTAGTCTTACTCATGCAGCCATTCCTAAAACAGATGCTTTCCCAGCAGACTTTCTGGTATCCTGGTTCTTATAATTTTACAGTCCTCTCTCCTGAGCCCTAGACGTAGTACTATGATGCAGAAGTGTCCACTGAGGTTGAGTTCCTCATAGTCTTTTGAGCTCTGTATTGCATCAAGTTATGATTTTCATTGATGGTCCCCATTTGCTGTGGAGATAAAACTCTTTTATGGGGTTAGGTAGCCACAAGTCTGTGAGTATATGCATAAGAGTTAGAACATAAAAAAGTATTGATGCTGGTCTAGCAACATGATAGTAGTAGATTCTATTTCTAAGGCCCATGACTTCATTCAGCCCAGGAAGAAGGCTAGGTTTCTAGTCCCAGGCATCACTTACCTCCAGTCATGTCATCCTTAAGTCCAATCAGACAGATGTTGACATGTGAGTGCTAGAATAATAAACATTTTTAAAGGTATTTCTTTTTCATTTATATTTCTTCTGTTGAGGTTTATTTATTAGATTCAAATCCCATTTTCAATTTGACTTTTTGTTGCCCTGACTCTTACTTTTTGGATTCTTTGTTCTGGATCAGTGGTTCTCAACCTTCCTAATGCTGCAACCCTTTAATAGAGTTTTTTT
>NC_022030.1:30687252-30702457 GCF_000317375.1 Microtus ochrogaster
CTAAAATGGCTCCCTTAATTAAGATATATACTTCCCTGCTCTCATATACACCCTTCCTTTATTCCAAGCATCCCATTCCTCCAAGCTCTCCCCATCCTCCCCTTCTCACTTTACTACTTAACTGTATTTTTGCCACTGAAACAAATCACAATGTGAGTATCTGATATGTGACCCTCAGGTAGAGGGGGGGGGAGTCCTGACCACAGGTTGAGAGCCATTGCTCTGGATATTAATCATCTTTCAGATGTATAGCTGTCAAAGATTCTCTTCCATCTTTGAGTTTCTTCTTCATTGGATAGATAGTTTCCTTAGCTGTACAGAAGCTTTTTAGTTCCATGAGAACCCCGTTGTCAATTGTTGGCCTTCATTCCTAGGAAAAAAAGGGTCCTACTACCGTAGGAGGTCCTTCTACCTTTGTGTTGCTTTTATTGGTTAATAAAGAAACTGCTTTGGACCTGTTGATAGGGCAAAACTTAGGTAGGCAGGGAAGACAGAGAACTGAATACTGGGAGAAAGAAGGGTGGAGTCAGAGAGCTGTCATTGATCCACCAGAGACAGACTGGGAATTTTACCCGGTAAGCCACTGTTGCATGGCAATATACAGATTAATATAAATAGGTTAAATTAAGATGTAAGAATTAGCTAATAAGAAACTAGAGATAATGGGCTAAGCAGTGATTTAATTAATACAGTTTCTGTGTGGTTATTTCAGGGCTAAGATACCCAGGCCACCAGGACAAACATGCAGCCCTGTTTGCAACAATCCTATTCAGAAAGTCATTTTTTATACCTGTACTAGGTACTGCCTAAGATTTCTTATGGTAATATTAGTACCTCAGGTTTCAAATTGAGGTTTTTTATTCACTTGAATCTATTTTTTGTAGGGTAATAAATAGATGTAGGTCTAATTTCATTATTCAAGAGTGACCTCTGACTGGTGAGATTCTACTTTCATCCTTCATCCTTCTCTCTGCCTGTTGCTATTCTGCACCTATCTCCAGATCCATGTTTTTCAAACTATCTTCTACAAAACACAGAAGACATAAACACTTCACTTCAAGAATGATAATAGCAAATGCTTGTGTGCTGTCCAAGAAAATGAAAATATATGTCTGAGTGAAATGATGAAGATAATTCAGGATTTTAAAACTTAATTGAATAGAGCAATAAAAATATTGAAGAGAATACAATCTAAAATGGAGACAGAATTGAAAAGGCCAATATCCCAACTAGAAAACTCAGGGAAAAGCCCTAGAAGTAGAATATATCTAGCAGAAGATAGAGTAGCAGGACTCAAGAGACAAAGCAGAGAATCTAGATGAAATCTTTTAAGACCATGGAAAAGAAACATGAAGGGAATGTGAAATACCATCAAAGACCAAATTTTTACATTATAGGCATAGATGAAGAAGAAGTTTCCCAAGTCAATGGCACAGACAAGATCATTAACAAGATTACAGAAAAAAATCTTTTCCAAACTTAGGAACAAATACCCATGCAGATACAGGAAGCACAGATAACCCCAACTAGACAAGACCAAAAAGGGAAACACCCCATGGCAGCGTATCATAGCTAAAACACTATGCAGAACAAAGAAAAATATTGAAAACGACAAAAGAAAAAACCACAAGTTGCATATAAAGGAAGAAAACTCATTACAATGACATCTGATTATCAATGGAAACTCTGAAGGTCAGAAGATTCTGAAGCAGAAAATTCCAAATTCTAAAAGACCGCAATGGTTAATAAAAACTACAGAACCCAGAAAAACCAAAACTGTCAGCAATAATTGAAAAATGTTTTTAAATTTTACAGTCAAAACAGTCTCTAAAATGTCATACCCAACAAAAGAATGGTAAACAAAATACAAGAAAATAATATTTCAAATGAAGTAAAAAGCTCCAGTCATGAGAGTCTTGAATAAAAACAAAAAGGTTGTAATTTAATGAAATACAAAGCACAATTAAAAACACAAACCAGCAAAAAACATCAAAATGACTGTAATCTACACACACCTTTCAATAATAACTAAAATTAATGACCATCTATTTAATCAAAACACACAATCTAGGCTACTAGACTAAGAAATCAAAATTCTTCTATTTGTTATGGAGGAGAAACTTAGCTTAACTCTAAAAACAGCATCACCTTTAAAAGAGAGGATGGAAAGAGGTGATTGACACAAATGGAATAGAGAAGCAAACAGGCATTGCCATCCTAACATCTAACAAAATAGACTTCACATTAAGACTAATCAGAGGAGACAAAAAAGGGTCCTTCATTCTAATCAAGAGATCAGTTTATCAGGAAAATATAACAATACTAAACATATACTCATCAAACTCTCATGCCACCAACTTCATAAAAATCCTACTAACAGAATTAAAGACAAAAATTAACACAAAGTCAATAATAGTGATTTTAGTCTCCACTTTCTCCAATGTATTTGTCACCTGGACAAAACAAACAGAGAAACCTCAGAATTAATTAACATCTTGATTCAAACAGACCTAACAGATCTCTACACAATATTCCACCCAAAGGCCAAGGAATATACATTCTACTCAGCAGCATGTCGAAGTTTCACTAAAATAGACCATCCAGTAAAACACAAAACAAACATTAGCAAATACAAAAACTGAAATAATTCCATGTATTCTATCTAGTTACCAAGCAATAAAACTTAAAACGGGCAGCAAATAAAAGTTAAGTAAGTGTATAAACTTACAAAAAGTAAACATCTCTTCACTGGATGGTGCTAAGTCAAATAAAAAAATCAAAAAAGAAATAAAAATATTGCTGGAACCAAATGAAAAGGAAAACACGACACAACAAAACCTCTGAGACACATTAAAAGCAGTTCTAAGAGGGAAGTTTATAGCCCTAAGTGGCTACATTAAAAGATCAGAAAGAGCACAAATAAATGACTTAATGATGCTATTCAAAAATTTGGCAACAAGAGAACAAACCACGTTCAGACCTAGTTGATGGAAATAAATAATAAAATCAGAGCAGAAATTAATAAAATAAAAATAAGGAAAGGAATACAAAGAGCCAATGAATTTAAGAGCTGGTTCTTTGAGAAGATGAACAAGATCAGAAGACCCTTGACCTAACTAACCTAAAGAAAGAAAGAGAGAGGACCCAAATCTGCAGTATCAGAAATAAACAGGGAAACATCACAACAAAAACAAGAGAAATTCAGAGTGTCATAAGGGAATACTTTTTAAAACTTGCACTTCATTAAATCAGAAAATATAAAAGAAATAGATGAATATTTTGATTAATCCAAACTACCAAAATTAAATCAAGGAGAGGCTCCCAATCTAAACAAGCCTATAATAAGGAGGAGATTGAAACACTCATAAAAACAAATTCTAACTGAAAAAAAAAAGCTAGGCCTGAATGGTTCTACAGCAGAATTCTACCAGACTTTCAAGAAATAAATACAACCAAACTTTCGTAAACTTTTTAGAAAAATAGAAACAGAGGAGTCAATTACTCAAATACCCAAACCAGGTAAAGATACAACAAAAATCACAGACCAATATCACTGATGAATGTAAATTCAGCAATCTTCAACAAAATGCTAGCAAACCAAATATAAACAGGTATTAAGATCATCTACCATGATACAATTGTGTTTATCCCAAAAATCATGGGTTGGTTCAGTATACACAAATGTAATAAACCACATAAATAGACTTAAAAACAAAAAGAAATCACATGATCATTTCAACAAATGCAGAAAAATACTTTGACAAAATCCAACATGACTTCATGATAAATGCCCTAAATAGTATAGGACTGAAGGGAACGGACCTCAGCAAAATCAAGTCAATATATGACACTCAAAAACAGCATTATTCTAAATTGAGGAAAACTCAAATCAATCCCATTAAAATATAGAATAAGACAATGCTGTCCATTATCCCCACCCCTTTCCAATATAGTGCTGAAAGCTCTTGCTGGACCAATAAGACAAGAAAAAGAAATTAAAGGAATACAAATAGGAAAAGAAAGAGTCAAATTATCCCTATTTACATATGATATAGTCTATATATGATGTATATATATACACATATATACATACATGTGTATATATATATATACACATGTATGTATATGAGATTCCAAAACTTCCACCAGAAAACTTCTAGAAACAATCAACAGTTTCGTCAGAGTGGCAGAGTACTATGCCAGCTTACAAAAATATATATCTTCTCTGCCACCACCAAGAAACACATTGAGAAAGAGATCACGCACACACCCCTATTTACAGCAGTCGTCAAAGACAATAAAATATCTTTGTACAAACTTAAACAAGAAGTGAGACACTAGAATATGGACAGACACCCCATGTTCATGCATGAGTAGAATTAATATTGTGAAAATAACCATCCTACCAAAACCAATTTACAGATTCAGTTTAATACTAATCAAAATTCCCAGAACTTATTTCAGATAAATGGGGGGAGGGGACTAAAACTATATATAGAAACAGAAAAAAAAACTATGTATCCAGAGCAATCTAGAATAAAAGGAAGACTACTAGAAGGATGTTATTCCAGACTTCAAGATCTATTGTAGAGCTGTAGTAATAAAAGCAATATGGTATTAGCATGAAAAACAAACAACAACAATAAAAAACAAATATGTTGGCTAGTAGAATAAAATAAAAGATCCAAATGTGTATATGTCTAATATCCCGCATCTGATTTTTCACAAAGAGGTCAAAATCACATTTTGAAGAAAAGACAGCATTGTCAGCAAATGGTGCTGGGAAAACTGGATGCCTAGATGGAGAAGAATTTTTAAAACTATCATTTTCTTGAGACAGTCTCATGATGTAGCTCTGGCTGGCCTGAGACTCACTATGTGGACCAAACTCGTCTCAAACTTACAGATCTGCCTGATTCTGCCTCTCAAGTGCTGGAATTAAAGGTAGTCACCGTTATGCCCAGCTCACGGCATCTTGCAAATGTATTATTCAAGGCAAATATTTACAGGAAAAATAGTATATTTCAACAGTTTCTTCAAACCCTGTCTTTGCCTTCATTCTCTCTGCTCTCACTTTCATCCATGCCTTTTTGAAGGACTTGCAGCCTCTTCTTTTACACCTTTCAACTCTTTGTGTCCCTGCGGTACAGGCTTTACTTTTTTCTTTTCATCTTCACATCTTTTGTTGCTGTTGCTGTTGCTGTTGCTTCGAGTCAGGCTCACAGCCCATAGAAGGCAGGCTGCCTTGGATCTGTGGTCTTCCAGCTTCCACCTCTGGACTGATAGAATTTACAGGCATGTGCCACCAGCCCCCCCCCTCACCTGTATTTCACCTGCCCTTTTACTCCTGTGGGTAAACTTTGCTTAGTTCAGACTCTAAGTTTAATTTGGGTAATTCTACTTCTCATGAATAGACATTTACTCTTTTTTTTCCAGTTCTATTAGATCAAGCTTCAAATCTCTTATGCTCTTTAAATAAAGTTAGCATGGATATTTATAATTACCATGCAGTGATTTCAGTACATGAAAACTTCATAAACCTATTTCCGCTTATTCCTTTCATTTTCTCCCCATGATTTTCTTTTGCCTGGATTCAACCTTACATTTTTCTCTTCTCACTTTCTGTGAACTATACCTAGAGATTCTTGTAGACCTAGAATAAGATTATCTTCCTTCAAAGAGAATTTGAGGGGTTTTTTTCCCCCTTTGGATGAAATCCATGGGCATTGTCCGTGTAGAACTGCCTTAAGTCAAAGCTACTTGAGTTTTTCTAGGCTTCGCAAAACATGAGGACTTATTTCGTTTAAAGCTAAGCCTGTGGCCACAAGTGTCCCAAGACCAATCTTATTCTTTTCCTGCTTTTCCCTCCCCTGTTCAGCTCCAAAGCAACCTTTCTAAGAGATCATTTGTGACTCACCTTTCTCTTTGACAGGCAGCACTTTGCAATTATGGCGAGAAATGCAATCCGCCTCACGCCAGATTTTCTGCTCGAGTTGACTCTATGCCTTAAGATCCTTTACCCAGGGAGGCCACCAAAACCTCAGTTTAATTTTCTCACATTAACGAATGCCCTCTGGGACAAGTGGCTTCAGAACTCAGCTTACTTTGAGTTTTCACTTGTTCTTAAATTTGACCTGGAATTCCTTAAAATATTTGAGAGTCTTTGATGTTTTAAGGAATATGTGTTATAACATATTCACTGTGCTTAGAAGTTTTCATCAGAAAAAAAAATTATTCAAATAATCTAGTCAACCATTATCAAAGTAGAAACTACTTTAGAACCATTGATTAGCCCAGGTAGCAAAGTCAAGAAATGGAGATTTTGATTTCATCTAGGACTACAGTTTTGCCAAGTGAGGATAACAGAAACATTAGGCAAGTTAGTTACCAAAGAAACAGTGCTTGAAGTTTTGAATTATAAAATTTGAGATAAATATAGAGATGATAGAAACTGCGAGAAGATTTGAAACATTGAAAGCACAGATAAACAGAATGGGTGTCTCCATGAGGTTAAAGAGCTGATACATTATGAAAGGATCAGGACAGAAATAGGAAGTTGTGATTTAAGAGGGGAATCCCCAGTTGTATGATGTTTTTCAAGACGGTTAAGTTCTTTGAGATCACAGAAATAGGCAGTTGCAGTAGACTGGTTGAGTTTATTCTGAAAATCGAAAAGGGAAAACTATGAGATTTTGAAGTTAGCCAGGGCTAATCAGAACTAGAAATGGAACCAAAACTCGTGAGTCAGATGTAGACTCTTCAGTGGGCAAACAAGAGTGTCAAATTCAAGAAAGGAGTCTGAGCTAAAAAGTTAAGCCAGGTGTCAGTTGCCTCAGGAGAGCGGAATAATTTGCAATGGCAGGGGAAGAATGGTCCTCTGGTGTAACTTTCAGGAATAAGGTGATGCAAATTTATGCTCAATTCTGAGAAGCTGAGGAGGAGTTGTGACAAAATGAACTTGAAGAACAGTCAAATGAAACCTCTCCAACCATAGAGTGATGCTTAGTCTCCATCATTCTCTGTGGCTCTCACGGGAAATTGAAGACTTACCTTGCCTTCTTAGAGATTTAAATAAAAGATTTGAAGGCATTATAAAAAAAAAACTTAAGACAATTTAACATCACCGATTTTGCCTTACCGGGAAACTGTTAAATATTCTTCCACATTTATGGATTGATGGAAAATGTGGTATGGAAAAGGTGGTTCAGAGCAATTTGCTTGTGGTTACAGTATACTGAATATCCTGAATGTCAACTAAAGATTTTCAAAGAATTTCTACTAAAATGCTCAAGGAACATGAGATCACCACTAGAAACAGAACAAAACTCATAAGTAAGCAAGCATTTAGAGATCCCATGAGGATAAACGAAAAGAATCAGACCTACATTAGCTTTGTGTTCTAGAATTAACAGTACAGAATTTAAAGGAAACATTTCTGATATGTTTAAAGAATCAAAAGAGAGGCTGGCGGATTGTTTCAGTGGTTAATATCACTTGGTGCTCTTTCAGAGAACCTGGGTTCAGTTTCCAGCACCTACATGGTAGCTCACAAATATCATAACCTTAGTTCCAGGAAACCCAGAGACCTCTTCTGAGATCTATAAACAGGAACAGGTACACACATGATGTACATGCATACATGTAAGCAAACACTCATACACATACAATAAAATAACTACTCTAAAATAACTTTTAAATAATCAAAAGAGATATGAAATATAACTAAGGTGACCAAATAGATTCCTAAAAGAACCAAATGAGATGTTTAGATCTGGGGTGAAAATCACAATCATTGAATTTAAAACCTCAATGATAGATTATGCAAAAGATTACACATAACATAGTATACTGTGACTCACAATAATTCATGTGCAGTACATGAATTCATCAACAATTATTGTGTTATGGATTCTTGGGTATGCTAATATTTGCTTTCTATTTTTAGGTCTCTCATTTTGGGTGTATACATTATTATAATTTTATATTCTTTAATTGGGTTGATTGTTTTTTGATTTCTACTTACTTGAGACAGGATTTCACATTATAGAGCATGCTGGCCTTGAACTCACAGCGGTCTTCCTTCATCTGCCTCTCAAAGGCTGGAGAGAATGCCACCATAATGAGACATTTTTTAAATTACTTAATGACATTTTTAAAACCTCTATATATTTTTGAAATTAAGATTTCATTTTGTCTAAGTGTACATGTAACAAACTTCTGTGTCCTTTGATTTTCATTTGCACAGAATAACTTTCCTGCACTTTTCTCAATCTAAAGCAGGAATAATAAAAACTCAGAGTCAGAAACTGGGGTTCAATTGGAAGATCAGATAAGCAGAACAGCCAGTCACTGACTCTTACCTCTACCTCAATCCAAAATGGCGATCCTGCTTCCAGGAATCTCAGAATGAGATTGTGTGTGAGAGCTGTCTCCTCCCATTTTATAATCCTCTCTAGTTCTAAGAACAAGGGCATGTACAACTACTGCCTGGTTTCTATGGCAAGCTAGTGTGGCTACTGGGAATAAAGGTGTGTGTCATTGCTGCCCAGTATGTACGGATGGTCAGTGTAGCTGATTTACTTTTCTGATCCTCAGGCAAGCTTTTGTTATTAAAGCACAAATGAAATGCATCTTATATCATATCAGTCTGCATAGGTACTTAAAAAAGAAATGAATGTATTTTAAACTGCACACATTTGGGTCTTTTTCTCCATTCAGCTACTTTCTATCCTTTGATGACTGGGAGTTTACATTCAAGAAAATTAATAAGAGATAAGGACTTATTTTGGCAATTTTGTTCATTGTTTTTTCTTTCTGTTTTGTAGTTATGTTGTTCCTTTAAATAGTGCATTGATTGTCTGGGTGGGGGGAGTCACTAAAAGCATTGGATTTAACCTATACCTTAAGCCAAATGGATCTAATAGACAAGCAGAACATTTTGCCCAGCAACCACAATATATACATTCTTCTCAAGCATGCATTTTCAGGATAGAGTAAAAGTAAAGTCACAAAACAAATGTTAACAAGATTTATAAAACTTCATTATCAAATATCTTCCCCAAATACAATAGCATGTCATTAGAAATCAATGGAAAAACTATAGAGACACTCAAAGTATGGAGATATTAATAAACAGTTAGTCAAGAAATATGAAAAAGGAAAAAAATCATGAGACTAGAGAAAATTGTAGCACAACACAACAGTCTTATTAGATGCAGCAAAAGCAGTCCTGAAAAAGAGACTTACTTAGCGATGTTTACATGAAGAAAAAAAATCATGATCTCAAATAAACAGCCTAATTTTCCAAGTCAAAGAGCTAGAAAAAGAAAGACTTAGGCAAAAGATGGTAGGAAACAGAGAATAACAAATATCAGTGCAGAAATAAACATTAGAAGAAAAATAAAAGATCCACAGAACAAATTGTCTTTTTGGAAAACATAAGCAAAATGGACAAATACTTAGATTGACTTACAAAAAGAGAGATGACCCAAGTAAATAAAATGAGAAATTAAATATGAGATAGTATAACTAATAACATCAGAAAATAGGATTATAAGAGACTTTGGTATGAATAATTGTATGTATAATCGAATAACCTTGAAGAATGAAACGAGAGGCTACCGGGTGGATTTAATCAGAGTGTCAAGAGCAGAAAAGAAAAGGAGTAGATAAAATATATGAGGGCACTAGGGATAATAATTAGAAAAAGAACAAACAAATTGCAAACAGAAAAAGGGGAAAAAAGAATGGGAACAAACAACAAACAAAACACCTCTCACATCTAAAGTAACTCAGAACACAGCAGATCGCCAAAGATCCAAAGAAGGTCTTCAGAATGGGCACCTGTGGAAAGCAGCATCAGAGTCAAGACATTTCCTACAGGGACAAATAACAAATACAATTAGTGGGGCTGCTTTTGTAACTATTCACCTCTGCTGTCTTAGTACCAAGCCACGACCCAGATTGTGTTCTAATAAAATTTTACTTAAAACAAGCAAAGAAGCCAAATTTTTTGTGGTCCCAGCTTGCTAACCTTTAAAGTACCAAATGATTCCCAACTTCTCAGCAACAGAAAATGTTTTCAGTACCTTTTCAGAAAGTCTGTCTCTGCCCCAAGTGCAGGGATCAAGGGGGTACGCCACCACTGCCCAACGATCTTTACTTTTCAAAGACAAGCCAAGGGTCAAGTTCATGTCTCAGCTCTACTTTCCTTCCCCAATCCCTCATAGCCCACCCAACCCAACTAACTCATTTTAGACAGACAGTATGAGAGATCATGATTGGTCTACATCACTGAACCGAAACCACAAAACAGACCTGCTAAGAAGGGAAGAATAATCGATATCAGGTTTTACCAATCCGAAACTTCTATTTCTCCAAGATACAACCCTAAATATAAAGAAAATATTTAAAACAAATCTCACAGGTAACATCGAGAATCCATTTTAACTTCTCCAGTCTTTACCTTCCTCACAAGCCAAGGTCAATGAAGGTATGGTCTGTGGACACAGGTCTCTGTGGACTATCATTTCCGTGATGCCTATCAGCTTCACATTCAATGTGACAACTGATCGACCCATTCATGGAAGAAGAACTATAGCTGCAGACTTCTGTGAATCCTATAAACCTTGAGGCCAGAGACAAGTCCGTTTCTTAGAATGAAGCTGAATTTTACGTAAGATGACCAACAAAAGGTGTTTCTGAAGATGTCCTCTTGTTGGAGTACTCAAAACTGCCATTACATGCAAGAAAGACCTCCACAGAACTGCATGGGCTGTCAGGGTGGGAACAATAGTCCATACTGAAAATTCCAGTGCAGCATCACCAGTGTGTACAGACAGAGATCCCAGGAGTTTAACTTATCATTAATTGTTGCTCCTGACAAGTTAACCTGCCCAAACCACCCCAAGCAAACCCACCATCCCATGAAATATGTTGTCTCCACTCATAATACAGTATGGTCCTTCCAGTAACAGAATCTATGACTGTTCTTTTACACTCTTCTGATGTTTTTTTCATAGAAACACTGAATGAATGACTGTGACCTTTTCCTGTGTTCAGGGTTAGAGGCAGAATTCCAGAATCAAGCACTCACATCCTTAAATAGAGTATTCTGCCTCCTAAGAGGGTTTAGGAGTCAATGTTTCTACACTATTTCAGGGTGGGCCATTGGGCCAAGTTTAGTTTCCCTGACATCCTGCCCTTTGACTGCTAGGGTTCTTCAGATCATCTTGAAAGAAGCCTGGAAAAAAAAAAACCTAGGATGGGTTTTAGTACCCACTGGTACCACTGGAATTAGAAACAGGCTTAGTTCCTCTTCACTTAATCTCTGAGCACAGTGAGCTCTTTCCCTAAACTTAGACAATCCATGATTTCCTCTTCATTCAATAATCCATTCAAGAAGCTGCTATTCTGTTATTTAAAGACTCACAAGTAAGCAGACAGCAGCAACAAATCCTACATTCCTTTCCCCCATATTCTTTTCAGTATCTTGCAATATTTTGGATGTTCTTCAATAACTTATAGAAAAAAAGCAATTGTCCTGGTTAATTTGGTTTTTTCCTGTCAACTTGATATAAGCTAGAATCATTTGATAAGAAAGCGCCTCAGTTGAGATAAGGCCCAACCGAACTGACCTGTAGGCAAGCCTGTGAAGTAATTTTCCTGATCAAGAATTGATGTAGAAAATCCCAGCCCACTATAGGTAGTACCACCCCTTGGCTGGTGGTCCTGGGTTATATAACAAAGCAGGCTGAACGAGCCTTGAGGAGCAAACAAGTAAGCAGTGATGCTCTTGGTCTGTGCTTTAGCTCTTGTCAGGAGGCCCTGCCCTGTATTTTCTCTGTGACAGAGTGTTACCTTTTTGGAGGGAGGGACCACTTGTTCTTCCCAGCCATCTGGCTACTTAGACCCAAAATAATCACACAGAAACCATATTAATTAAATCGCTTCTTGACCTATTAGCTCTAGCTTATTATTGGCTAACTCTTACATATTAATTTAACCCATTCTATTAATCTGTGTATGGCTACATGGTTGTGGCTTACCTGCTAAAGTTCCAGCATCTATCTCCAGCGGCTCCATGGCTCTCTCTAACTCTGCCCTTCTTTCTTCTAGCAATCAGCTCAGTTTTTACTGCCCTATCAACAGGCCAAGGCAGTTTCTTTATTCATTAACCAATAAAAGCAACACACAGACAGATGGACCTCCCACACCATTACCTGAGAATGGCAAGTTTAAACAAACCCTGTCCTCATGTCGCTTTTGGTCATGATGTTTACCATAGCAGTAGAAACCCTCACTAAGGTGGTTATACTTAACGTTATGAAAAAGAGGGGCTGGAGAGATGGCTCAGTGGTTAAGAGCACTGGCTGCTCTTCCAGAGGACCCCAGTTCAGTTCCCAGCACCCACCTGGCAGCTCACAACTGTATGCAAGTCCAGTTCCAGGAGATCTGACACCTTCGCACCAATGCACATAAAATAAAGTTAAATTTTAAAAAAATAAGAGAGGGGCTGGAGAGATGGCTCAGAGGTTAAGAGCATTGCCTCTTCTTCCAAAGGTTCTGAGTTCAATTCCCAGCAACCACATGGTGGCTCACAACCATCTGTAATGGGGTCTGGTGCCCTCGTCTGGCCTGCAGGCATACACACAGACAGAATATTGTATACATAATAAATAAACATTTAAAAAAAAAGAACTTAAAAAAAAATAAATAAAAAAATAAGAGAAAAGAAAGTTCCATAGACAGTTTCATAGCTCATAATCCTTAGAAACAGAGTCACCGTGAATACATTGCTCGAGATGGAAGTGTCAGTCTCAGCTGTAACATTTTGCTATCATCCCCCTCAGATCCTAAAATTGGACTTTTTATTTACCCTTCAATTTTGGGAGGCCTGCACATTTTTTTTTCTTCTCCTGAAAGCACTGCTGATGGTGTCATTTGCCTGCATCCTTACAGGGAAGAAAAATAGCATTTTAAAAAGACATATAGGACTAATGGTGGCTGATAATTAACTAGTCACTGTCAATTGGCCTTCTTGTGACCTCGAAGGGACAGTGCCTTTTGATGTGAGGATATCAAGATGATAGCACAGCAGATGCCGCCACATGAAAAATTTGCTGCAGTGAGCTTTTTATGAAATATTGAGGCTGAGCAGAGAAACAGTTCCTCTGACAAAAATACTCCCAGTCCCTCCCTGCTTTAAATCACAGTGTGGAGGTTGCTGGCTCTGGGTTTGCAGTGCTAGCAATGACACCCTGAATGTGCCTCGCTGGGAAATGTCCAAATTCAAGAGATGACCTTTATGGTGCAGATCATATGAGATCTTCTTGTTTCCTTTAGGTGTTGCAACCACAAAATAGGTTTTGCTTTTGTGGGATTTCAAAATTAGATGTTATCTAAGAGTCTCATTTGTATAAGAAAAACAATCATTTGGTACTGTGAAGGAAGCAGCAAACGTCCTCACTAACACTTGAGAGTGCATTGTGTTCTCTCTCCTGCCCTGCAGTCCCACTAACCATCCATCCTCCCACAGGTGGAAAAATCTCAGGTCAATTGTCTAACCCTTCCGACCCTCTCCTCAGGAAAGAGCTAAGTGAGGTCCACCTAGCTTAAGTTCAGAGAAAGGAAAGGGAGTCTTGAGGAGAAATGCTGCCAGGGGGACAAGCTCTTGTTCTGTCCCCTGACTGAGACACTGCTTGTCAGATGGTGTTTGTGCAGCCAGGAGGGGCAGAGACCACATTCCCTTTTCTGCTGAGAGACAAGAGCAAGCAACCCATGCATGGGTGGAGGCTGAAGGGGTATGCTACATCCCTATATGCATTTGAAATGCTGAGGGTGGCAGCAGAGTCTGGAGTGATGGAAGGAGATGTGATTCCACCACAGTTCAAGAGCCTGCCTGGTCACCCCATGGTTACCTTGTGTGCTGCTGACTGCATGGTCTATCCACAGTTCAAGAGTCCTGCCTGGTCACTCCATGGTTACCTTGTGTGCTGCTGACTGCATTGCCTATCCACAGTTGAAAAGTCCTGCCTGACTACACCATGGTAACCTTGTATGTTGCTGACTGCATGGCCTATCCACAGTTCAAAAGTCCTGCCTGGCCATACCATGGTAACCTTTTGTTTCGTTGACTGCAATAGTCCACTGTTCTATTCTTGGCATGATGCTCAGTGCTGGCCAGGATTCATTTCTCTCTATTCAACCTGAATTGTAGACACATAATAAAACGCACAGTGACAAGATTTCCTGAGGCTTTCAGGGGCATTCAGCCTGGTAGGCTACGGATTGCTACATTCCCATGTCCAAAAGTTCAATCCTGCTTCCAGATTCTAGTTGAAAACAAAATTTATACTGTCTAGTGTTTCCCATTTAGGAGACAATTAAGGATCTCTTGATTCATTTATACAACAAAATACTTTGAGAGTAATAATTCTGCCCAGGAACTGTGCTCAGCTCGGGTTTATATAAATATAGATAAGACATAGCCTAGGGAGCTAGCAGATGTACACATTCACTATAATATGGTCGAATATGGTCAGTGTAGGATTAGACTGACTGCAGAATCCATAGGGTGAGACCATTTAATGAACCAGAGATGACCGAGATGACATCATAGAGCAACTGATGCCTAGAAGAAGAGAGATGGCTAGAAACAGGATGCTCCCAAGGGAAAACTGTAAGCAAAGGTAAAATGCCATAAAAGCAGAACACTGAGACATTGGGGTGGGGTAGAGCAGGACATTCTCTCTCTCTCTCTCTCTCTCTCTCTCTCTCTCTCTCTCTCTCTCCCTCCCTCCCTCTCACCCATGTGTGTGTATGTGTGTGAGAGAGACAGAGATACACACATAGAGAGAGACAGAACACTCTGTATGGTGTGTGTCTTGCTAGAACATAAAATGTCTCCGTGTTAAGAGTAACAGCTTCTTAGTAAGGAGCAAGGTACAGGAGAGCAGTGCAGGATCTGTGCACTGGGCTAAAGTGCTTCATGCTGCAGATCCTAAGGAGCCATGAAAGGCTGAACAAGACAGATAAACAGTCGATTTCCTATGCCACACCTCTCAGCTACATTCTACACTTTGCCAAAGAGAATGTCTTCCTGGGTTCATGGTTCACACAGGTGGGTCAGAGCCATATACCACAGCTCAGCTTTACTCTGGCAAAAGTAGAGACCCTTCTTTCCATGAACTAGTACAGAGAGAGA
>NC_022030.1:30702563-30718450 GCF_000317375.1 Microtus ochrogaster
CCTGGACATGTTCCTGTATAATTTCAGTCCCATCTCACTCCTCAGCCTTAAAGAGGGCCAAGAAAAAAAAAAGGATCTACACCCTACCACTTTCCCATACCTTTTTACGGAATCTCAGCATTACTTCTGGAAAGCAGTGCGAGGGGGTGGTGGCTGAAACAGGCAGTCTGTGTTTTCCCACTCCTGGCACATATCTCATGGCATTATAATTACTCCTTACTTTTTCACTTCCTCCACCCGAACATAAACTTCTTGCAGAGCTGTGATGGTTGCTGCAGTGCCCCAGTCCTTTAAAAGTACCTAGGGACTTGCAGTTGTTCAATTTCTATCAGCTGAATACATGAACAGCCATTGTCTCCAAATTGCAAAAGTGAATGACAGTTCAGGATTCACTATGCCCCAGGCATTCTGAGAGCTATAACTGAGGTAGTCCTGATCTACGGGCTGCACCTGTTCAACACCAGAGACTATTAAGGCTCTGAGACAACATACTTGTTTGCCAGGAAGAGTTGTGATCTTCACCAAGTGTCCCTGAATAGTGAGCACTTAAGAATAACACCTTTAATCAAGAGAACAGAAAATTCTGCATGGCTGCTTCAAGGGAAATCACAGAAACATGGACCCTATCACAAGGCATCAGTGTACACTTGAAAGGGGCCACCAATGGTAATTTCAGCTGACATGGACTGGGTTAATGTTGAACAAGATGTTGTAGGTGGTTGTCTCACATCCCTCCCTTCTGCCTGCTGACATTGCTCCATCCTAGTTCTTGCCTATGTGCTCAGGACACTAGAAATTCTTCATTGCCAAACAGAACTTCTAACGAAGTCAGAAGTCTCAGGTCAGACCAGCATGCTTGAGACCCAGCATTTTGGCTGGGACATAGAGGACTGCCTCAGGTATGAACAGTCAAGCCCTGTGTAGCTCAAAGTGCACAGTAAACTTTTGGCATAAATTAAACAATAATTGATTTCCCTTGAAATCTTGTATAGGGCAATTGACTTCTGGCATGGCAAAGCTAGACGCTTTGCTGATTGACTCCTAGCGAAAGTAGAAAATGGCTATTGAAACACAACCATTTTAAGTCTAAGGGAGCTGGGGTTGCCATAGCTCAGGCCTTTAATCCCAGCAAGGTGTGGAAGCAGAGGGAGGTGGTGATCTGTGAGTTCAAGGTCAGCCTGGTCTAAAAGACAATTTCCAGGCCAACCAGGACTACAGAAAAAAACATGGTTGATGATGGAAAATACAAAATAATCCCACACTAGTTCAGAATTACATACAATAAAGGGTTATTTATTTAGGGGAGACTTACAGATCACTGTCCTAGATCACAATGCTCTGTGTGAATGGGGAACAGAAACAGCCGGAAGCGAAAGCCTAAAGCAAGAGACTGAGTGCAGGCTTTATAGCTGCATTTATAGTATGAGAGACCATGCTCAACTGGGCTGGTATCATAAAAGCTATTGGCTGGAGGAGCAGAAGGAGCTCCCACAGCACCTCCCCTTTTTGTTTAAATAAGAGAGTTCCAAGTGCAATACAAAACTATATATACTAGGAACAGATATCAAGTAAAAGATTAGAATTACAACCAGCATAAGTGATATTAAGCAAGGAATGCATGCTAAATGCTTTAATAAACATTCTGTCCTAAAGAGTCCAAGTCTTATATTGGAAATGACTTGGCTAGATCATAAGAGGATGGTAACTATGACTATCTAATCTTTAATCCCATTGAAAGCCTGAGAAAGGAGATAATATTACTTGAGTAGGAAGGAAGTGCAATCAAGCAGCTTCCAAAATGTGCAGTAGATGACAAAGACAACTGACTGCCTGAGCAATCACCTAAAGTCTCATTTGCAATGTTGAAGCAACCAACTTTGGCTCAGGCCTAAAGTAACTTACAGACCATTTTCAGAGGCAGGAAATTTTTCAAAACCATTTTACCCAGTCTTGGCAAAATTTGGCAGTTTTTTTTCTTGTATCCTGCTTGTTCATTTCAGATATCATGCACTCTGTGAGTGGCGGAGGCATGGGCAGTTTCTTGCCCAAAGGCCAGTTATGACAAGAAGACAAACTCCAAGTGATGTGTCTTTGGTGCTCAACACTCTCTCAGGAATAGATCTGTGCTGCCAAGAGTTCTGTCTCATGTCAACAGAATACTAAGCTATTTAAACATCATGTTCTACAGATCTTTGAAGTGGTTGAAGGTTACCTATCTATGCAGAATACAATCTCTATGTATGTAAAGAATCTAATTAGTCTTACTAAAAGTTTAACAAACATGAATGACTATTGACCTATAATACTTAATACCTATATAACTTAAAGATTAAGACGTAATATCAGAATATTAAATAATATTTCAACAACTGTGCAGTAAAGGAGGACAATGACATCAAAATGTGAACATTGTATAAATATCTTACTCAAAGGTAGAAATATATAATGAAATATGGCAAATATATCCTAAAATTGTACCAAAATGTCTTAAACAGTGGTAGAAACATGCATATATACAATATGACAAAATAACTTTGCATAGGTGTACAAATATTGTAAATAGAAATAGCAAATCTAATTTGAACTTGTATCAATATACAAGAAATTATACCAGTGTAAATTGTCCATAAATAACAGCTCACAAGTATTTACTATATTACTCACTGTTATTACTATTATTGTGAATAAGTTCACACTAAATTACCTATTATCCTATTCAATCTTCCCTTTTCTTTGAGATCTCTAGGCCTACATAATTTCTACCCCAACTCCCATCCCTATACAAGTAATAATCAACCCATAAATGGTATCTCTAACCATGAGGACAAACTTTGTTGGGAGCAGGAACATCGCTTTCTAGAATTGCTTCCTGCTCTCTTTGGGGTGATTTTTTTTTCTATGAGATCTATTTAAAAGTAAAATGATGGTTAAGTATCAAGATTGCTGTTTTGTATAATTACAAATGGTCTCTGAATAGTCAATAGGGTCTTTTTGTTTGTTTATTTGTTTTGAAGTTCTTGCCAGAACATTGTAAGAAGGTGCACCATTTCTTCAGCTGGTACCCAAAAGCTGGTCTCATAGTAGTGCTATCAGCATCATGACATCATACCAACCAGGTGGAGTCATTGTTGTGGAGCCCCATCTTCTTCCTGAAAGCTTCAAAGATTACTGCAGGAAAATCTACTGTTCATTGTGGAAAATTTAAGCATTATTCATATAAACATATATTCAATGAAAGATATGATATAAACAAAATGGGTATGGAGAAAAGTAAAATATTTCCTTAAAATTTATCTTCTTTCTATCCCATACCAGATGGCTCCTGACCATGAAACAGAAATTCTGAGCTTTTCTTTTAACAACATGCTTGGATTTAGAGAAGGATAGTCATTGCCCAACTCCAAAGCCAGATCTCATTTTTAAGGAGGGATGTATACAAGTCCAAATAATCAAATTTTACTATGCAGATAATACAGCATCACAAGGCAGATTACTATTTGCTTGTTGATTCTTTCTGGATAGCTATTCTTTTATCTTTAGGCATCTAGATGTCCAAGGTCTCTCCATTCCTTGAAGATGAATATTTTCCTGCAAAGACAAGAACAGAACCCTGCCCCAACCATTATGAGGTTTTTTTACCACCTGTATAAATGTCACCTCTGTGGATGAGACATCATTTTCTTTCCCAAGAGGTTTCTCTTTTTTAAAACAGAATCTTTATCAATTTTGATGGTATCCATAGCTTTTCTTCTCCTATGGAAACAAGAGCAAAACCCCTTCCCCAATGTAGGACATCTCCTGGTTTCCATTGTGAGGTCAGCACATACTTAAAATATACTGACTGATTTAATTCAGAAGTTTTTTCTATTATCCAATGTCTCTCTGCTGCTGTTGTTCCTTTCTCATTAGCATTAAGAAAATTCAAGGTTAATAAAGCATTATGTAATCTATTTATGGAGGTATTTTCCATTCCTTTCTGTTTGTTTAGCATACCCTTTATAGTTCAATTTGATCTTTCTATAACTGCCTGACCTATAGAATTGTTTGTTATACCTATAATATGCTTTATATTATAATAAGCATAAAACTGTTTCATTTTCTTTGACACACATGCTGGACAATTGTTTGTCTTTATTTGTGCAGGTATACCCATGGTGGCCATTACAACTAATAAATGCATGATTACTGAATCAGCCATTTCTGAGTTCAAAGCAGTTGCTCACTGAAAACCTGAGCAAGTGTCAATGGTGTAGTGTACATATTTTAATTTTCCAAATTCTGTAAAGTGGAACACATCCATCTGCCAGATCTCATTCCTTTGAGTACCCTTTGGGTACTTGCTGCTGCTAATGGTGTTTGGTTATAGAAAGGGCAAGTAGGACATCTCTTTAAAATTTCCTTGGCTTGTTGTCATGTAACAGAAAACTCTTTTTTTTAAACCATTGCTATTGACATGATGTCAATTATGAAATTCTGAGGCCTTCAGCACACTTCCAATCAATACTCAATCAATTTCTGCACTGCCTTTTGCTAGAGGACCTGGCAGACCCATATGGGATCAGATATGTGTTATGTATATGGGAAAAAGCTTATTTCTAATTATATCTTGAACCTGCATGAATAATGAAGTCAATTCTGTATAATCTGGGATAAATTCAACAGTTTCAATATGCAAGAAAACTCTTTCTTTATATTGTGAATCAGTAACTATAATGAGAGGTTCTTTAAAATCCCTTAGTACCATGAGAATAGCAAATAATTCTGCCTTTTGGACAGAATTATCAGGGCTTTGTTCCACCTCACTTAATTCTTCTGATTTGTAACCTGCTTTTCCTGATTTATTTGCATCTGTATAAAATGTGTGGGCTCCAGTTATTGGCGCATCACATACAATTTGAGGAGAATCCAAGTAGCTCTATTTATAAGGTTAATTCTATCACTTTTGGGATAATTGCTATCAATTTCTCCCAAAAATTTAGCACAAACTCTTGGCTATGGTTCATTGTCTCCCCATAATTTTTTTAAATTTTATCAGCAGTAAAAAGAACTATAATCTCTGCTGGGTCTATACCTGCTAGTTGATAAAGTCTCAATTTTCTTTTTAAAATTAATTCAAAGACTTTTTCCACATAAGTTTTTAATTTTTTACTTGATTTATATGGTAAAAAGATCCATTTTAAGATAATAAAATCTTCCCTCTGCATTAAAATTCCTGTAGGGGAATTCTGGAAGGCAATATGACTAGAATATAATTAAGATTTGGATTCACTCTATCTACATGTGGCCTCCTGTAATTTCTCCTCAATGACCATTAATTCTTTTTCCACTTCAGCTGTAAATTCTCTGGGACTATTTAATTTTTTGTCACCATCTAAGGTTTTGTTTAAATGAACAATTAGGTCATGTGTTAGCCCAACAGCTGGTTGTAGACTGGAAATATCTCCTAACAATCTTTGAAAGACATTAAGAGTCTGCAATTGGTCTCTCCTAATTTGGGCCTTTTGTGTTCTAATTTTCTGTAAACCTATTCTGTAACCTAGTTAATTGACAGAATCTCTTTTTTGTATTTTTAGGAGCAATTTGGCATCCTCATTTAAGCAAAAGTTTTGTTATTTCTTCAAACATTCTTTCTAAAGTATCTGCATTTGGGTCAGATAACAGATGCATCCATGTAAGGATAAATTACAGACTTAGGAAATTGCTTACATGTCATTTCCAACGGCTGATATACAAAGTATTGGCACAGCATGGGACCATTGAGCATTCTGATGTGGGAGTGTCATATATCAATCTGTTGATTTCATTGGTTAAGCAATAAAGAAACTGCTTGGCCCTGATTGGTTAAAACATAGGTGGGAGGAGTAAACAGAACAGAATGCTGGGAGGAAGAGGAAGTGAGCTCAGAGATGCCATGCTTCCCTCTCCCGGGCAGATGTGAGATGCGATAGCTCTGCTCTCTGGGGCACACGCGATGAAGCTCCAACCCAGGATGGACGTAGGCTAGAATCTCCCCTGTAAGCGCACCTTGGGGTGCTACACAGATGATTAGAAATGGGCTAAATTAATATGTGAGAATTAGCCTAGAAGAGGCTAGATAGAAATGGGCCAAGCAGTGTTTAAATGAATACAGTTTGTGTGTTGTTATTTCGGGGCATAAACTAGCCAGGCGGCTGCAGTGCTGGGGAAGCAGCCCCACCGCTCATATTACTACAGCATTCCTTGTAGGAGGATGGTCCACTGGTATCTCCTAGTAGGCTGAGAATTATTATAAGTAGGCAATGTGAAAGCAAATTTTTCTCAATCCTTTTCCTGTAAAGATATAGTAAGGAAACAATCCCTTAAATCAATAACAATAAAAGGTCATCCTTTTGGTAATAGAGAAGGCAGAGGAATTCCAGACTGTAGAGGTCCCATAGGTTAAATAACCTTGTTGACAACTCTTAGATCTCCATTTTCCAGATTTCTTTTTAACAACAAATATAGGAGAATTCCAAGGGCTCATTGATTCTTCAATATGGTGAGCATCTAATTGCTCCTGTACCAGCTGTTCTAAAGCCTGCAGTTTGTTTTCCATTAAAAATCACTGTTTAACTCTTATGAGTTTCTCAGTTAACCATTTTAAAGGAAAAGCTGTTAGTACCTCAGAAGGTTTGCTAGATGCTTTGTGTTCTTGTACAGCCTGAATGACTGGTGACCTTTGTTCATAATATTTTATAATATCCTTCCCAGAAACATGAGTTTTGAGAACTTCAGGAATGTTAACCTGGGTATTCCATTGACACATTAGGTCATGGTCCCATAAATTCACTGGGATATTATCTACATTGGCCTTGGCCTTCCTTTCTGTCCATCTGGTCCTATGAATTAAACCTACCTCAGGCTTTGTTTTCCTTGAGATAGGGTTCCACTTCCTAGGAATTGAATATCTGCCTCTTGAAGAGGTCAATTTTGATGCCAAGATTCTGGAGTAATGATAGTCACATCTACACCTGTGTCTACCTACCTCAGGCTTTGTTTTCCTTGAGATAGGGTTCCACTTCCTAGGAATTGAATATCTGCCTCTTGAAGAGGTCAATTTTGATGCCAAGATTCTGGAGTAATGATAGTCACATCTACACCTGTGTCTAGTAATCCCTCAATTACAATGTCATTTATATGCACTCTTAGCTTTGATCTTTGATCATTTATAGAAGTCTGACAAATATATATTTCCTCTTTCCTACTGGAATTTTTGACTCATCTTCCAGGTCTATTCTATCATCCAAAACAGTACAGCTTTTTTACAGTAGGCACTGGATTGTTTAATTCTTCAGGTGAGACATGTTCTCCACAATGACTGGGAATGACTGGGCCTTGTTGGACACTGGGGCCTGCAAGAGGTTCCCCAAGGAGTTTCCTGCTAGTATCAGGTTATCTTGTCTGTCTCTTGTTGACCTACATTCATTAATCCAATGTTGACATTTGCCTCACCTCCTACATATACCCGAAGTCTGAGTCTTCCTATTCTTGCCATTTCTAGATGAGACATTATTCCTAGGAATTCCTTATCTACAGTCCCTTCTTAGATGTCCTATTCTTCCATAATTAAAACATTTAATATTTTGGTGTCTCCTCATACCATTGGAAATTGTTTATCCTACCCAAGCTTCAGTACTATAGACAAATGTTTCAACATTAATTTTATGCAAGATCCATTCATCTATGAGTGCTGATATAACCTTTAAACCCAAGGATCTTCTTACATTCTAAGTTGGCATTTTCAAAAGCCAAGGATTCAATTAGTACATGTCTAGCTTCAGGGTCTGTCACTCTTAATTGTACAGCCTTAGTTAATCTTTGTAAGAAGTCAGGTAAGGGTTTTCTCTGGCCCCGTCTAACCCTAATATATGACTCTGTCCTCTTTCTGGTTCCTAAATCCTGTTTCATGCATTTAAAGCTGCTGTGCTATATAGGAACAAGGTGCATTCATCATAGTGGGCCTGTTTCTGAGGATCAGAGTAATGACCCTTGCCAAGAATTTGATCTCGGAAAGTCTCACATCCTTTTGATTTCCCCTGTTGCTCTTAAACTTTTGCCTCTTCTCTCCAATAATATTTCCAAATCAGCTGAGGTCCATTTTCTAGGATGGCTGATATTAATTGAAGCCAAACGTCTGAGATAGCCTTAGAGCTTGAAACTCACGTTTTCACCAGTTCCCTGACAAATGGTGAATGAAGTCCATAAGAAACTATTGCTTGTTGTATTTCTTTTAGATTGCTCATATATTCGTTCCCATGCATATTATTTGACTACCTTAGGGTACTTTGTGCCAGATGATCTTTCTGAGGAAATTACCGAATATGCAATTGAAAGTCTATGTAAGTCATCCTGGGGTCTGGCATGTACTGATGAGGCTAAATCCTGTCCTTGTACCTTCTGACCCTGCTCATCAATTTCAATAAATTCTTCAATCTTTTCTAATCATTTTACTACTGCCTTTTTAAAAGTCTGAATCTCCTGTCCAGTATTCTGTTCTGAAGTATGAAATTTGTCCAGTAAAGATAATGTCTCATCCTTGGATATATCATAACTTCTTAACAGATTTCAATAGTTAGATTCAACATCACAAATTCTTCCAGATAATTTTATCAAATTGATGCTATTCCTCTCTATAGTATTGAATTTTTTAATGAGATAATATTGAAAACAAAGCTAATTCCTAGAATCAAATAAAGAGAAGGAAAATCACATAAGTCTTGCACAATACTTTCCATACTATGAGCAAAATAATTACTGAAATCCTGGATGTTATCAGTAATTTTTTGTAATTTTTCAAATCTTAACTGTCTTAAAGTAATTACAATGAATTGGAGTAGATATAATAATCGCTAGCCAGCAGGTGTTGCAGTTGCAGCCATGCAGTTGAGAGATGTTAGCAGCAGTAAACAGCATGTTTTGCTTATGTAGGTACTGAAAAATATGCTTTTTTAAAAAAATGAACACCAGTTATTAAGGTAATAAAATGATTCTAAGAATTGGGGCCCAGGAAAAAGAAAAGAAAACCCAAAGTTTTCCCTCAGTGTGAGTTGCAGAATATGTACACCATGAGGATCACAGGCAGCAGTGTGTGGGCTGGTTGTAAAGCACCAAGAAGCAGCCTGTAGGTCATGAGCAGAGGGACACTAAACAGCAGCCTTCTGTGTCTGCAGGCCAACTAGAGCTGCGGGCAGGAGAGTCAGTGCCCAATGTGCCATGCAGCTGGTGGACCGATCCCAAAAGTGTGGACTTGTCCCCATGTTTGGGCATCAGATGATGGTGGAAGCTACAAAATAGTCTCACACTAATTCAGAATCATGTATATTAAAGGGTTATTTATTTAGGGGAGACTTACAGATCACTGTCCTAGATCACAGTCCTCTGTATGAATGATGAACAGGAACAGAGTCTAGCAGCTAGAAATGAGAACTGGATGTAAGAGAGCAAGTGCAGGCTTTACAGCTGCATTTATAGTGTAAGAGAACATGCCCCAAGTAGACTAGTATCTTAAAGGCTACTGCCTAAAGGAGTGGAAGGCGCTCCCACAGTACACTGTCTCAAAAATGTATAAAGGAAGGAAGGAAGGAAGGAAGGAAGGAAGGAAGGAAGGAAGGAAGGAAGGAAGGAAGGAAAAATGAATAAATTGAAAAGTCTGTGGAAATGGTCTTTGGGCATATTAAGTTCTCTAAAGGAACAGAACTGACATAATGAATATGCATACTTATTATATGGCCTTTATTAGTGGGGTTTACAAGCTGTGATCTAACTAGTCCAACAATGATTGTCTTCCAATAAAAGACCAAGAATCCAGTCATTGCTCCATCAACTAGACTAGATGTCTCAGCAGTCCCAGTCTGAACTCCTGGAGTCTCAAAGGATTCATAGAAAGCTTCTGGTCTTCAGTCTGCATTGGAATCCTGAAGAAATAAGTTCTAGTAGCAGCAAAGCAATAGTGCCCAGAAACAGGATAGATGAACTTGTTAGGGAGAGTGAAAAAGCGAAAAGTTTCCATCTTTCATGTCCTTTCATATGGGCTGCTATCAGAAGGTATGGCTAAGAAACATCTGCTTAAGAAAAAATCTATGAAAACTCTGTAAGAGTGAAAACTGTAGACTATGAACCAAGACCACTGCCCAAGGTAAAGATACTTGGCACAGATGCTTCATCTGCCAACACAGGGTCTCTTCTGTCTTAGCTCCAGGCAAATGGTTTTCTTTCTAGGGGGAACAGTATGTCAGCCTTGCCCATCCTGCCCCAGGAGGAAGCTCAGTCCCAGGTGCAAGCAGTGAAGAAATAGACTTGTCCTTCTATGGCACTCTCATCTGTGGAATGAGTACAGCAGACCAGAAATTCTGAGCCTCGGTGTCCTTCTCAGGACATTGAGCTGGTGGTTCTACTCCAGAAGAGGCAGCATTGTTATCCCACCTCGTATAAAGTTCTAAACTCCTAGAACACAGTTGTCAAACTATGATACTTGGCCCTGTCTTTGGCTCTCCATCTGCATATCAGATACTTTGTGGGAGGCAGCTGGGGCGGGGAGTGGCAGGCTTTAAAATTATCTTGGTCTCTTCTTGATGGTGCTGACTTCACTTGTAATGAACCATGGAGAAGTTCAAGCCTCAGGGCTCCTGCAAGAACTGTGAAAGTGACAGCAGAAGTCAGTTAGTGGGAGATGAGTGGATGCCATGAGCGCTCTTAGACATTAGAGGGTTCAGACCTGGAGGAGGTACAGAAGGGAACTAGAAAAGGGAACATGACATAGGTGCATGCATGCTTTAATTCAAATCTCGGCTTCATATTTTTCTGTAATAACGATTGGCTCAGAGATGGGAAATCAAAGCTAGCAAAATAAATAGGACAGCACTGCTTTTTGAGAAACCTCAGAAAGAACGAGGGTAATAGTGGAAAGGAAACTCTTTTTTCTTAGATTTGAACATGAAAAAAATTAGATCTGGAGCTACTAACATTGAACATAAGAAGGAACCTAAATGTACTACCGTCCTGAAGCCCCAAGCTGGGGTGGTGGGTGGGGTCTAACAGATCCTGTTCTTAATATTTACATTGTACATCAGGTGCATGTGAAACATGCCTTGCCCTGTGTGCCGATTAAATCCCATTTTCATTTCAATGGCTTTCAACTGTCTAAAATGCTGTATGAAATATGACAGCAGAACTTGCTGTGTCTGCAGCTTGAGTATATGTATTGAGTCACAAAAGAAGATATTCTTTCTGCTAGCTGGGTAAATAATACAGAGAGCATCATTTTCTCACAACCATTTCACTCAGCATTTGAAAATCATTATTCGTCTCGGTAAATAACCCACCCTTATTACTGAGAAGCAAGTGAAATTCCAAAATATGACTTTGCTATTTTATTGATTGAAACTATTACCCAGCATTCATGACCAAGGTTGTCAGTACATAGAGAGTGTGGCCAGCTTCATGTAATGGTAGGAGTCCAAGTCTGAGACTGTAATTAAATTCAGCATGCAAAGCAGTGTGGGAAACAAGAAGAAGACTTGGAATCAAGAGCAGCCTAGGAAATCCTAGGCGGATTTAGGACCCAGACTAGATAAAGAGGAAAGTGACTCACAGACCAACAATTGGGTCTGTTTTTTGCCTTCCCCATTACTAATTCTCTGACCTATCACCTAACACCCTCACCTTGTTGACTCATTCTAGCTACATTGACCTCCTTACTTGCCTTTAAGTACATGTCTCTTAGCAATGCCTGGCCTCTACAAGTGCTTAGACTCACAAACGTAAGCTCTGAAAGGAACTAGGCTTGGGTTTTTACAATGCTGTGTCTCTGATTCCTCATATAATCAAGAACATTGGTTATGATCATAAATGAATGCATGATCTATGATCATTGGGGGACTAAATTCTAAGTCTACATGAGTGTTGTTCCTCTTGTGTTCAGTGCTCAGCAGGGATGAACCGCTCGAGCATACCACACTCTGCTGCTTGTCCATCCTGGTCCACTCAGTCAGCATTACCTTCAGCTTGTAGACATCAACCCCTGCTAAACCCAAGTTCAAGATGAACATACTTAAGGTATAATTTAAATTAGAGACCACTGCATTTTTACTTGCATTCAGTAGAGGCTTGCTTAATGAGTGCTGTGTGTGTCTATGGCAGTGTGTGTTGTGCTGGGAGCTTGTTGAGGTACCATATTAGGATAATATGGATGCTGACTGATGAAATTTGCAACTTCATTTACAGTATCAAAAATATTATTGGAAATTGAAAAGACTTTAGGAGTTAAAGAAATATAATTATGTGAAATCAAATCGAAGTTGGTGAAGGCTACATATGATTAAAAGAAAAAATATCTTATCCCCACTCCAGTGGCAAGTAAGAGCTGGCTTGCACCAGCAGCCCAGAAAGTTGTTTGATTTTTCGAGGTTTTCAAGAGTCAGCTAAGAAACACAATTAGTATGTAAAACTTAAATGATTTACGCTTATATAAATTAAAACAAGGCAATAAAAACATAAATCCATTAATTCTTTATGCTTCACCACATTTCACTGTTGTTTTCCCATTGCTTACTTTTGTCTGTCATTATGATGGGAATAAGCAATGGTAGACTAGTGACCATGTCTCCTCAGGCCCAGTGACGTCATATTAGTGGCCTGAAGTCAGCCACGGTGAAAGATTGACACCCTTGAAATCAGCAAGGGCTGAGTAATAGGCTTGCTATTTTCCTGAACTGAAACTTAGGAGAACAACAAAGAACACTGTCAGCAATGTTTGTTGTGGAATATTTGTTTAACTGGGGAAAGATGTGTTACCTTTGTCTATGTTGCATTTTTTAACTATGTAAAGATGTATTACATTTTTACCTTGCCTGCCTAAGGCATCTGATTGGACTAATAAGAAGCTGAATAGGCAATAGCTAGGCAGTAGTGGGATAGGTGGGGCTGGGGGGCAGAGAAAATGAGGAGGAGGAGGAGGAAGAAGAGAAGGAGGAGGAGGAGTAGGAGGAGGAGGAGGAGCAGGAATCTAGGCTTGAGAGGAGAAAACAAAGGAGAAAGAGCCAGACAGTTAGACACAGAGGAAGCAGGAAAGTAGAACATACAGAATGAAAGGTAAAAGACCCCAAGGCAAATTTTAGATGAGAAACAGGATAATTGAAGTGTAAAAAGCAGCTGGATACAAGCTAAGCAAAATATCAAGCATTCATGACTAATAATAAGTCTCCATTTCATGATTTGGTGGCTAGAGATCCAAGAAAGCCTGCTGTAAGTGTGAAGGAAAGTTAATGGTGTCCATCTGTCTCTCATTCCAGTTGAGAAAACCTGCAATGTTCTTCCAGTGTATTAGTCTTCCTATGGCGGTGACAAAAATACTTGATGACAATAACCTAAACAGGTAAGGATGAATTCAGGCTCACAGCATGAATCCATTGTGACAGGCAAGTCATGGCAGGAGTGGGAGTCAGCTAGTCACATGCCCTGGGCAATCAGAAAGCAGAGAGAGATTGGCCTCAGCTTTCTCTCTTCTTTCTATTCTAGGACCCATGGGGTAATGCCCACCATCAGCACTCCATTCAGGAAAGGTCTTTTCTCCTCAGCTCACCCTTTCTAGAAATATCCTCACAGACAAACCCAGAGAAGTGTTTCCATGGTGACTGAAGGTTTCCCATTACACTGAGTATTTTAAAACTACTACATTATTAAATAACTCACTCAAACCAGTGAGAAGTGAATGAAACTATAAAATATACCTTTGATGTTTTACTGATTGGAAATAGCAACTAACATTCAAGTCATTCTTGCAATTGCTCTTTAATTGTAATCATAGTTTGACCAGGGAATACAAATGTTTGGCAAAAAAAAATAATCAACAATGAATGCATTATAACTATATGGAGTTTATAATTATAATCAAGGTTACTAAATATTTAATTACTTATGGATGCTTGACAATCTTCATATTAGTTAAAATTCATGTATACTATATGTATAATTTTTTATATTTTCTTTTCAGCAAATTGATTTTTAAGTATTTATAACATCCTATAGCTTAACTCTCTCCCCTCACCTATATGATACCTTGTGAGTTGAACCACTTTAAAACATGACTTTGCGGGAAACTTCCAGGTGAGAGGTTTTTTTATAATATATATCCAAATCTTCATAGAACTTCATAAAGGGAGTAAATAGTTTAAAGTGAAATATATCCTCCCCTGCTAAATATGACTACATTGATCTAAGTGAGATGTTAATGACTATGTATATGCTAGTAGGCTTTTTCTTTTAGCTCTGTAGACGAACAGTGCAGAACCCTTCCTTTGGTAAATCACAGTAACTATAAAACTCAATAAACAGCCTATGATTTCCTTGTAAGTCATAAGTTTACATTCCTGTGATTGAGGGGTGTGCTACCCCTACATAGTGGCATAATAAGTGTTGGTGTCCAAATCACCAAGTGACTGTGGCTTAGCTTCTATGTGGCTCCAGCAACAGTCATCATGGGACACAAAATAGAATTTGCTTACCTTTGGAAGCAAGCAAACATAGCAATACACCTTTGACAGGGCTTCAAACACCCTGTTCAAAGCCTGTGCATTATTAAAGACATATATTTATATAAAGTTTATATAAACATCACAACCTATTATATTTTTATATGATAAGAGAACAGTTGCTCCAGAATGGGTGGTTCATGCCTTTGATTCCAGCACTCAGGAGGAAGAGGCAGAAGGATCTCTGTGAGTTTGCGGCTACATAACAAGCTCCAAGACAGTCAGGAATACATAGTGAGACACTGCCTCAAAACAAACAAAAAAAGAGAGAGCATTTGCTTTTTAAATTTATTTTAGAATAAAGTGACAGGAGTCATTCTAGCCTGTGGATCTTCTTATTAACACTCCAAGTATGTGCTATGATGCTACATTTTTGGTGACTCATGTCCTTTTGGCAGTTTTAGGACAATTGTTCTATATACAATGGGAGACACCCTAAGAAATATGACTTCCTTACCACGTTGGTAAGACCTTGGTGGCCCACTGATCACACCTTCTGTGTCAATTCAAACAACTTGTTAGTAATAATCATAGATATATGGGTTAGTTCAGTCCAACAGGTGACAGGTTAGAATACACACAAGTGGATTGCTGGATTCCTTTAAAAGAAATTTTCCAGCTTTGTTTTCTGGGGGGGAAAAGGAAGCCCTTTTCTTGGAAAGCACTGTGTCTGCCGTTTATTTTCTCCACCATTTTGACAAAGCCTGTGTGTGCTAGACTTCTGGGCACCAAGACTACAATATCTTTCCAGGATTGTCGTGTCTGCCCAACGTGTTTTGGGGATGGAGTTGGCTCTGGAATATCTCTTCATCTGTGTAACCATGATGTCTACTGGCTGAAAGTAGGGAATTAAGTCAACCAGCTGATTGTTTTATTTAAACAACCCAAATAGTTTGGGCAGATTTCCTCCTCCTTGCCTTGGCTGACTGGGAACCAGTTCAATAAGGACTTTGCAGACTGTGAGACTGAAGGCTATGAAAGTGACTAGCTTTGTTGTGAGTGAGAAAATCCAGCTAAAATCGGACTATATGCTACAAACAATACTCAACGTCATGTGAAATGACTACTGCGAACAGTGCAACAAGGAGAAAGACAGCAGTTTCAGGGTCAGCTTTGCTCCTTGTGTTCCTCACAGGCTTTTAAGGGCCTGACTGTGCTCACTTTTCCTGGCAACTATTAATCATCACTATGAGGGTGTAGGTGGCTGTGGTAGCTAATACTTTAAATCCCTATCCTCTGTAGATAGAAATGGGCAGATAACTGTGAATTCAGAGCTCACCAGGGCTATATAGTGAGGCCCTGTCCAAAGAAGAAAAAGAAGAGGGGAGGAAGGAAGGAAGG
>NC_022030.1:30718577-30721355 GCF_000317375.1 Microtus ochrogaster
CTATGGGTACCCAAATCTGTTTCACTCACAGACCTCAAACTAGTATGGTGATGCATTGCGACCCTGGATTAATTTTTAATTTAGACCTTTAAGGTTAGGGGGAAAAAAATCATTGAGCTAAGAAAATAAACTTCATTGAGAAACAAGAACACCATGATGATGATGCTGATGACGATGATGATGATTGCAACAGTGATGATGGTGATAATCATGACTGCAATGGCTACTTTTGTTGCAGGGAGCCACTTGTTCATCCTGGTCACCCAGAACCAAAATAATCACACAGAAACTGTATTAATTAAATCACTACTTGACCCATTAGTTCTAGCTTCTTATTGGCTTACTCTTATATCTTTTAACCCATTTCTATTGATCTGTATATCACCACAAAGTCATGGCCTGCCAGCAAAGTTTCAGCACATCTATCTCCGGCAGCGGATCCATGGAGTCCCCAATTCTGCCTTCTTCCTCCCAGCATTCAGTCCAGTTTCTCCCCCCCTCTTCGCCTACCTAAGTTCCACCCTATCAACAGGGCAAGGCAGTTTCTTTATTCATTAACCAATAAGAGCAACACATAGACAGAAGGACTTCCCACACCATACTTTCATGAATCAACAAGACTGGATCCTATGGTGCCTGAGTATTTGATCAAATATTAATCAGGGTGTTTCTGTCAGGGTATTATTTTATCATTTACATAAGCAGACCTCATAATGTGGATGGTACTCCATACTATGAGAGTGCCTCTCCATTCAGGTGAAGGCCTGCTACAATAAAAGTATGCAGCTGTTCACTCTTACCTCATCGCCCTTGAACTGAGACATCTGCTCAGATTCGTTCTATGGCACCTTCTAGCTAAAAATCCTTTTCCTCCTCTAGAAAGAAATGTATTACAAGTAGAACTGGAATACAGACCTGATCTGAAGACTTAAGTCTTGCCTCTTACTGCCTGTGTAACATTGGGTAAGAAACCTCTCTCTTTCTGCTTCCCCATCAATTCTATGGAAATACTTGCTATAAGTACTTTAAATTTAACAAAGTTGCAGAGTCGTGGCATTGTCACTGTGAATTTGATTTGTGAATTATATGCATTATCTGCAAGGTAAGGCAATGCCTTTCAAATTTTAGTGTAGGAGAAAGGGTCCTCCTGATGCTGTCGTTATTAAGTACATCTCCCCCTCTCCAGGTACCTTCCCAAGAGATCATGAGTCAATAAGTCCGGGAGAGAAACAAGTCATTGGGTTTTTCTACCATGAACCAGAAGTGATCCTGACATAAATTATCCACATACTATATTTTGAAAAATACTAATGCCAGTTGTTACCCAATCCAGAGGATGGGTCCTAATGAATAAGAAGATTTCTTGACCCAACAAAAATATATATTCATCAATGTCTATTTCCTTATTCTTTATGACTAGCTACTTTATTATCTTTATGATGATTCTAAAAGTAGAAATTGTTTTCAGACTAGTAGCAAAGTATATATATATTTATTGAGAAACTCGGAAACATTTATCAAGAGACTCAAAAAGAATCAGAGGTTTTCATCTCATTTTAACCCTTGGAAAAAAATAAGAGGATAGCTTTATTCTCACTGTAATAAAAAGAAAATGGAGGGCCAGGGTTTGAAAAGCAAATTTCAAATCCCCAGAACCATTTGGAATGGCATTTGAGACTCTTAAGTCTCAGTATAAGTCTATATGTTTTCCATTTTTCGTGACTGCCTTCTAGACAGAGGCAGAGGTGGCCAGAGGACAAAGCTTTGGCAGGAGCTTTTAGATTACAGAAGTGACTGTTATGAGTCCTGATGAGTTTCAACTTACAAATCAATGCCCGCCCCTTACCAGTGTTGCTACTAGATGATTCCTATAAGCAAATCACCAAACATATCACCCCCGCTGTATTTGTCTCTCTTCCCAAGTGCTAAAAGTAGAGTAGAATGATGGCCATAGGTAGCCACCCCTGAGACAGTGCTCTCTGCTGAAGATTTAGAGACTGGGGGATGAAAATATTCAAATCGTCTTCCTAACTGGGATCTCCAAACAGAGCTCAATTCTATGCCAATAGTGTAAATAAGCAACTATTTAAATATATATAAATGTGCTTTAAAAACATTCAGGAAAATACCTCCGGCAAATATAAAGCTAAGCAATCTAAAAGCCTTCTCTTCGGCCAAAGCCTAGCTTGCTTATTATTCTTCTGTATTGGGAGGGGGGCTGTCCAAGCAGGCATGCACACGTGTGTGTTGCAAATTAGTAAGAAATGAGATAGGATTATATCATTTCCTGACCAAAAATGAAAAGAAAAAGAAATCTTAGGGGAAAAGAGAAAGACAACCTTCAACGTCAAAGCTCTTTTATCGCAGTACTGGAATAAGGCTTATAATAACATTCCAAACTCCAACGTGCACAGTGACATAGGACAAACCACATACAAATGTAAAAACAAGAAAGCCAGGCAGATTTAGTTCGGTACCAGTGAATCTTTCTTCTACTTGAGGCGTACACACACATGGTTTTCTTTGCTCCTGCATGCCTGCCTGAAGCTGAGGGACCACACTGCAGTAGCGGACAACTTTCAGGAAATGAGGCAACGTTGTGAAAACAGAGAGCACAGAGAAATGCTCTAAATGCAGAAAAGAAAACTCTCTACACCACGCTACATCCCGCCAGTCATAAATCTTAAAAAAAAAAAAAAATACAAGCTAGAAAGATGTGTGGCAGAGACCAAAAGAAATTTTCTTTGCACTAATCTAACTGACAGCTGTGATTAGGGC
>NC_022030.1:30721455-30722657 GCF_000317375.1 Microtus ochrogaster
CGAGATCCAGATTTGGCTGTTATCGGGGCTGAAGTCCACAGCCTTTGAAACCCACCATCAATGTTTCCGTTATCGAGTTAGCCCCCGGGGCATGTCTGTATGGAGGAACTGCAAACACCACGGCTTATAGTGGCTGTTTCTTTTCACTACGGTGGCCACCTTTTTAAGGAACTCATATGGAATTCTGAAATCCATGCACTGCAGATAAACTCTGGATTAACATATTTTAGCATGCAAATGCTCTGGTGGCTCAAGGTGCAGTAGAATATAATGATAATGTTTTATTTTTTTTTAGAGAGAGAGAGAGAGAGAGAGAGAGAGAGAGAGAGAGAGAGTCAGGTGGTCCAGGTTTATTTTCTGCTTTCCTCGCTTTGTGACCTTGGACAAACTATTTAACCTCTTTGAACCTTTATTTCCTCCTCTAAAGAGTGACCGTGTCAGCATCTACAAACTTCAAACATGTTGAGGATCCAACATTACAACTGAGTGTACATGTGTGTACATAATGTGTATACACACACCAGGTGGGGGCTTAAACTATACTTCATCTATCACTAGTAGTGTTAGCTACTGTGATTACTGGTACAGCATTGCAAGGGCACTGGCAAGCTATGCTTATAAAACTTCCCACATAGGCACGTGTTTAAAGACTTGGTTCGCTCATAGGTGACACTATTTGGGAGGTTCTAGAAATTTCCCGGGGCGGGGCCTAGCTGGCAAAGTGTTTCTTGAGAATGGGGCTTGAAGCGTATGCCTCAGCCTGGCTGACAACTCCTGTTTCTCTGCTTTCTATCCTGTCTAGTGCACCTCACACATCACACTCCTGCTTCAATATACACACTTTTCCCTGCTGACATGCCTGTCCTATGTCCCTATGTCCATAAAGGGGACTTTCTCCCCTTAAAACATGAGACAAAATGATCACTTCTTCACTTAGGTTGTTTGTGTCAGGGTTCTGACACGGTGATGAGAAAAGTCATTAATTCTGCCACTTCAAACCTAGCCTCTAGCTCAGGCGACACACGGCACATGTTAGTTCCAGATTGCTGTCTTCAAGGCATCTTCGTGAGAAAATTATATTTACTTCATATATTTCATTGTTCCTCACTGAGCATTTTTTTGAGGAAGTTTTGTTTATTGGATGGACTGTCTATTTGGTTTTGAGTACACGTGGGAATATGATCATGATCCATTTCCAAGCC
>NC_022030.1:30723211-30734670 GCF_000317375.1 Microtus ochrogaster
GCCAGATGAAGTTTCTATGGTGATATGCGAGATATTCATCAGTATGGCTATAGGATAGGGTCAAGGCTTTTCATTCGGTTTATAGAAAGCAGTGAACGTTGTTGCCAGTTATTTCCGTGACATTTTGTTCCTTTGCGATGTTTCGGGGTACAATAGGGCTCTTTGCTGCGTTCTTTGATGAGGGCAAGTTTCTGTGTCTCTGAGTTGACTTGGTGGTTAATGTAGGTAAGGGTATGTGTGGTGGTGGGGGTGAGGGGGGCGGCTCGTATGTATACTCATGTGTATTTTGCATGTTTCCTAAGGTGAGAAGGTAATTACAATTTTACTAAAAGATGAATTCCTTTAACATTAGTAGGTTAGTTTTGTTTTTTCACTAAGAAAAATAATAAAGTCGAAAAAGTAGCAATATTTGCAGGACTATTACTTTGCTCAAAAAAAAATCTTTCTACTACATTTTCCTCAAAAAAATTCGAATTCCCTTTTCACTTAACTAATATTGATTTGTTTCAACATATAATAGAATTCAAATTGAGGTTCATGTTATACTCCTTCAAACATTTCAGCTTAGAGCTCTTCTGCTTGATAAAATGTTTGTTCAGGTATCAGCATGTCTAATTATGTCAGCTCTATCCTGGGTAAAAACGGGACATTTAGTTCCTCTTTTGAAGTCCACAGGGGCAGGACCAAGTGTGAGCTTCATAAAGACAATGAACTCTGTGAGTGTTTGGGTTGCTTTTACATTCCTCCAGAACCACAGGTAAATTTTCCCAACTAATATTTTGAAGGAAACAGGCCTTCCCTCTCAACACCCTGAGCCCCATGTTAAGAAGGCCACAATCCTAACCCTGGCTGCTCCTCCCTGCATCCTGGGCCCCATGTTAAGAAGGCCACAATCCTAATCCTGGCTCCTCCTCCCTGCATCCTGGGCCCCATGTTGAGAAGGCTGCAATCCTAACCCCGGCTCCTCATTTGCCTTGTCGTTCCAGATACCGCAAAAGCTGTGTTCATTTTAGCTGATTAACAAAAAGGCAGCTGAACCGCTCAGGATAATAGAATAATAAGGGGACTGACAGCATTTTTCCTGCCAGATAAACATGCCTCGCAGAAGGCTTAACTGTCACATACCTACAGCGTCAGCTGTCGGGGGGAGTTTAGATAACAGCGTGCATGTCAAAACTCAGCTGCCAACTCTAAGCTGTCAGCTTTCAAAATTCTGTGTAGAGTGCTGGTCCCGTAGGGCATAAATTCCAAGGCGTAACCGATCTGCCCTACAAATTGACAGCTTCTCCTGGTTTTTTGGAAAGCCTTGCATTCGTGAAGACCCTGGAAATGTAACCGCAGTTCTGGCAGGTGAGGGTGGGACTGGAGGAGCAGCTCCCAGAAAACAGCCCACAGGCCAGGAGGGGCTCGATATACAACGGTCTCTGAGGCTTCTAGAAAATGCAGCGAACTTCTGCAACACGGCTGAGGGAAAGAAGGCATCCAGCACTCACAGGTTGTTTTAGTCAAGATTCTCAAGGAGGAAAAACAATATCCAGAGAGCGGCAACTCCCTCCACGGGTTATCCTTCGACGGAAAAGCGATTTCTCCAATTCTGGTGGCAGTTTATCATCAAACATTACAACATAACCCGTATCATTCTATGTTTTCAAAATAAATTATTCATGCTATTTGGGAAACCATGTGGAAGCTTCAGGTCAAATAATCCCATTTGCTGCTAAACTGCCATGAACATCTTGCTTTCTTTCTTTCTTTTTCTGTTTACACAGAATATTTGCTTGGATCTAACACATTTTTTTTTCTCAAGGCATATTTTCTGTTAAAAAGCATGCCTTTTTTTTTAATTCCCCAAGACCAAGTAAAGGGTTGTGGACTTTGAAAAAAAATGAAAATACTATTCTAAAAAGAAAAAGACCACACCATATTTTTTTAAAAATCTCAACTGATGCTGTCACACTAAGCCTTGAATACAGGAAAAATTATTATTCTATGTATCTATAGTATACAGAGTGTGATAGCATTTTGAGTGTGGCATTTATATCCTGTTCCCTAAACTTCAAGCTGTGTCACATAGACAATCTGTTCTCTTCTGCCCTAACCCACTTCATCTCTGATATGACCATATTGTTTAGAACTATAAGAAGAATTAGCTAGCACATAGCTATGGAGTATTTAGTAAATTTTTACTACGAACGTTGGGGGTTGCTGGTTGTTTGCTTAGTTTTTCAAGTAAGTTCTCACACTATAACCCAGGTCAGACTGAAGTTCATAGCACCTCTTGGCTGAGGTTTCTGGGGTGGAGTTACAACCTGAGTCACCCTGCCCAGGTTAGCTATTATGTTTTTACACGTCCAGATAAGGACATCCTCCAGATATAATCTTATACTAGTTCATTCTGCTTTAATAAATCGCAAGAGAGTCAGCAAGCGCAGCAACAAGCTGTGCTGTTTCTGAGATGTGTGTCACTAACACATGTGCACTGAAAAGTAATCAGTGCTGGTAAAGTCCAAGCCATCGTGTTCCTAAAAAAGAGGGAGAGCTTGCCGCCTGACTTGGGGCTTACAAATGCTTCAAAAGCATCAAGGAAAAGGCTGCATTGCTATTCTTACTTTATTGTGTGTCCGCACCCATCCGAGCTCAAGCGGCTCCTCTTATTTTGCCACTCCACCTCATTTCCTTCATAAGATGCACAAGTATCTGATACTCCTACTGACGGTATTTTATTTGTTTACTGAGTACACAACTCATATTCATGCATTCCTATATCGTCATCTCCTTCGCACTCACAAACTTCATGGTAAAACATGCCGAGGGCTCGTTCATCTGGAGAAGGGAAGCAATGCACGCAGAAAATTCTTGCAGACTGGGTGGAGCAACTGGCAGGGTGACAAGGGAAAGTACAGGCAGTAATCGCAGAAATGAAAATAATGACATGGGTCAACCGTTAAGGTGAAACATCGCATTTATGAGGCACCATTGTAAAAGTAGAAGGATAGTTATCAAAAAGTAGTATGTCCACTCTTGCCATTGTTCTCAGAGAGTTAATATTGGAGTAAAACCTGTTTTATAAAGCTATAGTATCCTGATATTCAGTTGAGAACCTTTTCTGTAATTAATTAAAGCTAAGAATTCAGGATTAAATTTTGGCCTTCTGATATATAAAATCTCCAGAAACATTGGTCCCGGCTTGTTACTTGGTGACTCTTCCAATTCCATGGGAACTTTTTATGTTCTTTTTGTAACAGAGTAGCTTCCTTTTCTCTAATTCTGGAAAAAAGACTGAACCAGGTATACATGATTTTAGAGATATATTGGTCAACTATTGAGTCAAAATATACCTTGGATAAAAGATACGCATACCCAATTAGAAAAGCTAATCTTTGGTTTTAGATGTTCATACACAAATATCCTCTAACAATCAAAATAACTAAAATGAGATCTAGTTTGTAGCTATATACAGAAGACTTCTATACTGGAGACAGCTGCATATTAGCCAAAATAATGTATAGAAATGACTCACGGCTTCATTTTCAAGAGAAAGAATCTAGAAAGCATTTCTCCAGTCACAATCTTCCATTGACTAAATTCGACTGGAAGGTAAAAGATCCCAAATGGCTTGAGACACACAGTAATAGATCTTCATGTGTTCTTCTAGAAGATACTTCTGGAAAGTGGACTTTGACATGGCAATCCGAGCCTTCCGAAGGCAGTATTCCAAGTAACATGAAGTGTTGACTACTAATCTCTTAAGACTGTTATCTAAAACACTCCTGACTCACAGAACCCAGCCAGAGTCCAAAGAAGAGACATTGACATGTGGCCTTTAGCTGTCAGTAGTGAGAATGTTCAAGGACTTGTGGACAGCCTTACTCCGTAGTACAGTCGTCCCATGGTTTTAGAGATACTTTGGTTAGATGCAGTAATGCAATTTTATTAAAAGTCAAGATAAACCCTGGGTAAAATGTGTGCATAACCATTTAGAAAATAAAGAGAAATCATGATGAGTTACTCTTTTATATAAATAGATATAGGAGTTTTCATGAAGTGATTTTTGTGACTTTATATATCAAATAATGCCCTTTCCAAATTCATATGGTGAATTTCTAACCTCTGGTAATTCAGAATGTGTGATGGTTGGACACAGGTCTTTCAATAGACAACTAAAATAACATCATTAAGGTTGGCTCTAATCAAACATGGGTGACGTATGTATAAAAGGGAACATAAGATATTCCAGAGAGGAAACTATTGATCATTACAAATTCTGGGGGACAGGAAGTCACTGCCTTCATTTTAAACCCATTGGTGAGCTCACTATTTGAATGACTAGTTCCACAGTATGCATACAATCCTACAGAAGGTCATAGTTAACCACAGTTACAAAATAAAATAAAAAACATAAACATGACTTGAGGGAGGAAGATGGATTAGTAGGGTTGGAGAAATAAAGGTAAGAGAGGACAGGGAGTGAGAGTAACCAGAATGTGTTATGTTCACATATGAAACTGTCAATTAATAAAAATAATTAATTCAAAACATTTTCTTGCAATTGATCTATTTTCCTGTTCCCTATTCTCCAATTCTCCATACTCAAAGATTAAGTATAATTTCTACTTGCCTATCATATTTAAGACATCCAAAGATTCAACTGTCCTTCGGCTCCTAAGGTTCAATTCTCCTATCTTATTCATACACATCTACAGTGTTGGATTCATACAGCCACTCAAACAGGAATACTGAGAACACCACTGGCTCCATTAAATTCTTAACCCAGTGTATACAACCAATTCTGAGTATAGATTCTTTCTCCTTAATATATTTGGAAACACACACATACAACCAATTCTGAGTATGGATTCTCTTTCTCCTCAATATATTTGGAAACACACACACACACACACACACACACCTGTGTGATTCTGGCTTATCTTTATTATCTTAGTTACTTTAACTATTTCTTCCTAGCCACCCTTTCTTTGACTTTGACTGCCTCCTAACTCATCCTCCATACAGTTACCAAAGTCCTCATCGTAAAAGAGAATTTAGGTGAAGACTCTTTCTTGTTTAAAATCCTTTTATGGAGCTACACGAAAACACCTCAGATCTGAAAAAGTCCAAATTCCTTAATATTCAAGACATGACAGTATTTGGCTGTTTTCTTTTCTTGAATAATTCTTACTTCTTACTTCAAAATACATGTTGGAAGCCACTTTGTTAGAATGTCGCCAATTCCCTTTCTGGTTTGACTTTCCAACCTCTGTTACTCATGTCCTTCATAGGTACTGTGCCTAGCATCCGCCCCTGTAATGTTTACCTCTGATGTGGTCATGCATATATGTTCATCTCTCACCCAGGGCACTCAGCTTTGAGAGACCAGCTATTTGATTTGATATCTTGGACTCATAGTTTCCATTTATCAAATACTAGCCAAACAGAGTGTTCCATATTATTTAAATTTCACTGGAATTTTCAATGAAGTTTTAAGGGAAAAAAAAAAAGGGCACTATGTCTTCATGCCTTGAAGTTTCCTAGAAAGACTGGAAGCACTTTCCTATATGATCTATGTCCACTCACACAGTAGCATACCCACTAGTTTGGAAAGAAGATCTTGCTCGTTTGCTGACTTGTAGAAATCTAAAAACCAACTCAATGGTTATTATAATGGGAAGGGCCATTATCTGTGTTTAAGCACTGGAAATACTTCTGCCTGGTGAGAAGCAGAAACACAAAGCTGTATGTCTTAGTCAGGGTTCCTATTGCTGTTGGAAGAGAAACTGTTATAAAGAAAGCACTCACTGAGGTGGTGGCTTACAGTTTCAGAGGTTTAGTCCATTATCATGGTGGGGAACATGGTGGCCGGGAGTATGGTTGTATGCAGGCAGTCATGGTGCTGAAGAAGCTGAGCTTCCTACATCCTGACTCACAGGCAAAAGAAAGTATTGAACAGTCATGGCTTGACCATATATGAGATATAAAAGCCTCCTTCCTCAGTCACACATTTGCTCCAAGAAGACCACACCTACTCCAACAAGGCCAAACCTCCTCTTAGTGCCACTCCCTTTGGAGGTCATTTTCTTTCTAGCCACCACAATGTCCTTTAAAGATACCAAGCTGTCAGTAAATGAAAAAACACATGTGCAGGCTTGTAACTCTCAGGATCATGACTCCAATAATCAGTATTCTGTTTGGGGGCAGATTCAGAGTGGTTCTTTTCTGTTTGTTTATTTGTTTGCTTGCTTGCTTGCTTGTATATATTTATTTAAGGGCAATTAAATAAAATAATTCCCCAACTGTACAAACTGTCTTTATTGTAATACACCTTACCTCTCTAAAATAAGTTTATAGTTTTTAGACAACATAATGGACATAGTTTATAGTTTCAAATTTAAATCATGTTTTTAAAAACATATTACTTGTAATAATTTTTTATTCAAATCCTTCTTATTAATAAAACCTAACACCAGATCTTTTGGATTTTGATGGTTTCTGTAAAAACTGAAGGAACTCCTCCCACTCAGCATTGGGAAAGATGAGCAGAGCATACCCTATCCCTAAACAGCACACACATGAGTGACTTCAAAGTCTACAATAGTCTCTTCAACTGGCTTTTTCTCATAACTCATCTTTGCTGCTTCATTTAGGTGACTCTTTCAGGTTTTCTCCCGCAGGAAACCAAAAGCAAAATATACGTGTCCTTGTAGTTTTGTAACTGTGGACTTTTCTCGCTTCTTATTGTGTGATCTAGATAATCACTTTTTATTTGTTAAAAAAAGAACCGATTTACTGTACAAGATACTCTGCAGAAATGACTTCTTTTAATTATTAATCTTGTAAAAAATTTACCTTTACTCTTTACTCCATTTTATAATAAAATTCAAATTTCTGCTGATACAAACTAAAATAACAGGAAGCAAGATGTGCCCTATCATCAGGAAGAAATCTGATACCCCTGACCGCTTGGGCATTCTAGACACAGTCAAAGCCATAAAGATAAAGGATCTGTTTTGTTTGGCTTTTCTGCACTCCTATCACTGCTGTTCTATGAACCCTTCACGATATTCACACAATATGTCAGTCTCAACTCAACCACCACAGTTCTGTCCCCATAAATCCCTGCAGTAAATGTTGATAACTACCAACCATACCATTTTGGTGATGATCAACCAAATCAGTTATAGTCAGACCACACTACAGACTTAAACTGTCTACAATGTCAAATCAGCCGTCACTACACTGATATTCTTTCCCTATACTCCAAGAAGAGCTTGTGCATACATATGTATACCATCTTTTGTAGTTTCACAAATTAACTTAAATTAATATTTGTGTTTTATTTCACTGAGCATAATTTTCATAGGATTTCATTTAGACATGGAGCAGCAACTCCACAGTTACAGTTTCTTCCTTGCTTTAATATAGAACTCTCCAGAACACATTAATTTAGCATCAATTTAGTTGAGGCATGATATAATTCCAAAGGGTATTAGGAACTTATCCACAGGTATTTTTCTATCTATCAAACAACCCAAAATTGAGTGTATTGAATCAATGATTCAGTATTTTTCATCATCTTGGAGGCTTGCTGCAGCCCTCTCTAGTTCTGCCTAGTCTTAGTTGTGTGGCCACACTGACGTTCAGGAGTAATAAGACTGAAAGATCAACAGTGGCTGTAAGCACATGTCTAATAGGAGTACTGGTCATTAGCTAAAGTAATTCAGTCATTGTCTACGTGAACTTTTATCTGACCATGTAGATTAGACACTCTGCCTCCATGGTGGTCTCACTGGAGAATGTTAAAACAGAACTTGCAAGAACTGATGGGGCCCAAGCTTCAGAATTTGAAAATGACATCTCTGCTGGCTTGTTATCTAAAGACTTATACAAATTTATCTACTAGTCCACGTTTAAGAGAGTAAAGAAAGTCTTCACCTCTCAATGGGTGTCCACACAAGGAGAAGAATTTGAAGCCAAACATTTTTTCCAGCTCATTTCACTTGTGAACTCATTTATAAAAAAAATGTCAAATGTTATTCTACAAGTATAGAAAAAACAACTCTAAAAACCTTCCAGAAAAAAAAATCCTTTCCAGAGAAGCATTTAAACAAGCATATTGACTACCTCCATGATTCAATTATATCTTACTTTTATGTTACAGATTGAACTATGACCAGAAAATCTACATAGTTTCAATTTATTACATATAGGCAAGGCTCTTTCTAGGGTATGAAAAGTCCTGAACAAATAGTGTAGGAGGGCCTTTGATTATATAAACAATGTGAGTCACCCTGTCAGCATCTGAGTGCGTTCTAGAGATATAATCTCACACTACCCACAAAAGAAAAACATTCTATCATTTCTCCTGATGTTCCTGTTCCCCAAGACATCCGACAATCCACGTGACATTCTTTCAACCCACTTCTCTTTGAACAATGGCATACAAGCCTGGTATTCCTTTGGCATGGACGATCTCTCCAACTAGGAGCCCTCTGTAAAATCCTAGATGTCCAACTAGGACATCTAGGACAACTGCAAAAAATTAGTCCTCACCAGGAGCAATTAACATTTTATATGGAATGGAACATTGGGTCAACACTACCATGCAACAATAAATGGATCAACCTCTTTTTTATTGGATTGTCAATTCTGAGAGACCATCTATATACTTCTCACACGTCTGCATTTACTGCAGGGACCTCACTCATGTATTCCACTGTCCCCCTCTCTCTCTACCCCTCACTCTTGCTTCCTGAGATCACTGACCATCAGAATGGAATAACCACACCCAATCATTCAGACCCTACTTTCAGGAGAATGCTCCAGTGAAGACAGTGATATGGTTCTTTCCCCTGAACCATGTCTGATCCAGAAGTTCAGATGAAATGACTAAACTTCAGAGTGAACTTTTGATTCAGGATACTGGGTCAGCAGGTAAAGCCTGATTCCCCCACGCAAGCTCTCAGACTCAATTGAACAGTAAATGCTTATATGGCCTTTTCAGGGACTCCTAGGAACTGGGCAATAACTTAAGGAGTGGTTGGGTTTGTAACTCACATCCATATTATCTCTCCTTCTTCCCCCACCTCCCTCCACTTATTCTACATGCTAGAATCGAACTCTTTAATAAAATCATAATCACACATCCTTTCATTCATACATCCCAGGCATGCCACCACACAGAATTCAACCTAATTCAATAACTAGTAGGAAACTATAGGCTAAGAGTTCCACATGTTCTGAGTTTCTCAGTGAGACATCAGAAATGAAAAACAACTTTTCTTCGATCTAAACCTAACCCCTAACCCTAACCTTAATCCTAACCCTAACTGTAACCCAGCAACAACATTTATCACTGCAACAGAAACCTAACTGTTGTTGAAGCAAAGGGTGTGTGTGTGTGTGTGTGTGTGTGTGTGTGTGTGTGTGTGTGTGTGTGTTTTACTGGGGACCACACTGGGACTCGCATACAAGCTCAGCCCATAGCTTAGCAGTTTTCTAGGTTCAACACCTAGAAAGTCATGATCAATGACTAAGGAATAGTTATGATAGACTTGACCGAAGTTAAAAGCTTTTGGTCTGGAAAGACAAAAATCTAAAAACTAGGAAGATAAACTGCACATTGCGAAAGAAGATTTTTTTTCACAAGACACATCTGATAGGGGGTTTTGTCCAAAATATACAAGGAAATTTTAAAACTCATCAATAAGAAGCAAACTAATTTAAGACTATCCCAGTGGCCTGCAAAGAGAGCAAAGAAGACAAAACACCACAAATAAGCATGAAAAATAGTGTTCAACATCATGTGTAGGTCAGGCATTGCAAATTATAGCATAGATAAAGATCACATGCACCAATGCACACCTAACAGAACTGTCCAAATCCAAGACATTTCTGTACCGAATGCTTGTAAGGATGTGAAGTAGTGGGAAGCTTCATTCATTGCCAATGGAAATGTAAAATTCTACAGCCAATTCATTGAAATTAAACATATTCTTCCTACATGTGGTAGTCTGAATAAGAATGTCCCTCAGAGACTCAGGTATTTGACTGGTGATACTGTTTGGGGAGGTGGCACAGCCTCGCTGCAGGAAGTAAGTCAGCGAGGACAAACTTTGAGAGTTGATAACCTCGCCCCACATCTAGTTCACCCTCTCTGCTTTCTGCATGAGGGTGGCAATGTGATCTCGAAGCTTCCTCTACCTGCCGCCATGCTTGCCAGTTGCTGGCAGTATCTTCCTACCATGCTGGGACTCTTCTATACCAAGAACCATAGCCAAAATAAAGTCTTTCTTCCGTAAGTTGATTTTGGTCATAGTGTTTTATCATAGGAACAGAAAATAGCTGATAGACCACACAATCTGGCAATTCCACCCCATGCTACTTACACAAAGAAGCTGAACATGTAAGGCCATACAAGACCTGGCACACATGTTCACAGCATGTAAAATCGCCAAAACTTGAAGCAATCGAGTTGTCTCCAGGAGCTGAATAAAGAATGAGCTCTCGTACATCCAGATAGTGCATTATCAGTCAGCACTAAACTAAAATGTGTTACCAAACCAGGGAACAAAAGCAAGAAATGATCACTGTAAAAAAAAAAAAAGCCACAAGGACACATACGGGTGAATACAATTCTAATACATTCTGGACCAGTCCAGGCACACAGATCAATCCTAGCTCCATTATTTAACTGTGTTGGCCCTTGGTTGAGAAGCTTAAAGTCCTCTGTTCCTATAGTCTCCCATACATGAAACAGGACTGAAAAGATCATTCTGAGAATTAGATAAAAGGCATGCAAAGAGCATTTGCTGTCTCCTATATGATAAGCATCCCAGGGTACACTCTCAAAGCCATGAAGAAATTAAAGCATGGCAGGTGGTCCCCAGTTCTCACTCTAGTGAGGACTACATAACCGGTAACATCCATGCCTTTCTTCGTTCATAATGAGGAATGTGGTTTGATCAGGTGTTTAAAACTTCAAAGGGAAATTCCACTGAGATCTATTGTAAAAAAAAAATAAATAAAGCCCTTCAGACACCGTGGCAAGCGTAAAGAACCTGTCAGTTTCTTGTAACCGCGACCTCTGCAAAGATCAAATCCTGGTATTAGTCAGCTTTATTGCTGAGTTGAAAATCACAACAGGAAGTCACCAAAGGCTGTGTCTGGTGCAGAGTTCTTCTTAGAGAGCCCTATTCTATATTGATCTCATCTCAGAAGTGGTATAGCTACCCTTGGGGAAGTAAAATACACAGAGCTGTATGAGCCAAGCCAGGCGCCAGGATTTATGTCTGTAGATATGAAATGCTAAAGAGGCAAGGAAGTTAGAAAACATATTTTCATTGCAAAGGGGCGGAGGACTAACTCCCTAGGAACTACATAGAAAATCTGGTCTCAAAAGTAATGTGGTGATGTTTTGTTTGTGCTTTAACAAATAAAACTTGCCTGAAGATCAGCGTGCAGAG
>NC_022030.1:30734945-30775080 GCF_000317375.1 Microtus ochrogaster
GCACCCTGGCCGCCTGGCTAGCTTATGCCCAGAAATAACAACACACAAACTGTATTCATTTAAACACTGCTTGGCCCATTAGCTTTAGCCCTTACTGGCTAGCTTATGCCCGAAATAACAACACACAAACTGTATTCATTTAAACACTGCTTGGCCCATTAGCTTTAGCCCTTACTGGCTAATTCTGATATCCCGATCAACCCATCTCTAATAAACTGTAGCATCGGTCTTACTGGGAAAGATTCTAGCCTATGTCCATCCTGGGTTGGAGCTTCATTGCGAGTGCCTAGAGAGCAGAGCTCTCACGTCCGCCCTGGAGAGGGGAGCATGGCGTCTCTCTAGTTAGCCAGCCACAGAGTGAGGCACGTACTTTTAATACTAGTACTCGGAAGACAGAAGCAGGCAGATCTCTGTGAGTTCAAGGTCAGCCTGGGCTACACAAGATTGAATCTGTCTAAAAGAGAAAAAGAGCTCGTACAAAGGTGATCCCAGCACTTGGGATCCCACACCTTTAATTCCATCTCTAGGGAGGTAGAAACGGAAAGTGATATGGCTGGGCAGAGACAGGACTATAAGGTGCGAGGAGACAGGAACTCAGGATTTACGCAAGTGGTGGTGGTGCACACCTTTAATGCCAGTACTCAGGAGGCAGAGGCAGTTGGATCTCTGTGAGTTCAAGGCCAACCTGGTCTACTAAGGCTAGTTCCAGGACAGGTTTCAAAGCGACAGAGAAACCTTGTCTTAAAAAATAAAAAAACAAAGACTTAGAATGGAAGTATTGGTATACCAACACAGCCACATAACCTCTGACCTACAATTTGCCCTGCCTACAAGATATGCTGGAGCAAGAGTGGCACAGAAATTATAGGAGTGGCCAACCAATGATTGGTCCAGCTTGAAACCCATTTTTGAAGCCCATCCCTGACAAACCTGGAGGGCCAGGACCCAAAGGGTGGACATCCTAGAGACCTAGGATACAACCAAACATGACTGAAGAAAAAGGGGGGAAAGTCAATGAAATGATTCCTGATGACATTCTACTATACTCACAGATCATTGCCTAGCCCAATTATCATCAGACAGACTTCACCTAGCAACTGATAGAAACAGATACAGAGACCCATAGTCAAACATTAGACAGACCTTGGGAAGTACTGTGGAGGAGGGGGAGGAAGGCATACAGGAGCCAGAAGGACCAAGGAAAACACAGAGTCAACTGACATGGCTTCATGGGCCTCAGAAAACTTGCATGGAACTGACCTGGGCCCTCTGCATTTGTGTTTCAGTTGTGTGACTTCTCTTCTTTTGAGGCTCCTAGCAAAGGGAGTAGGGGCTGTCTCTGACTCTGGTGCCTGCTCTTGGGAACCTTTTATTGGGTTACCTCATCCAGCCTTAATAGGAGAGGGGGTATCTAGTCTTACTGCAACTTGATACCCCATGGCTTGCTGATACATGAAAGGGCTGCATTTGTCTGAAGGGAAGGGAGAGGGAGTGGATGGGGGTAAAGTGGAGGTTGGGGAAAGGAATTGGGAGGAGCAGAGGAGGGAGGGAAGGGGAATTATGATTGGACTGGGAAAACGAATTAACTGATTAATTAATTTAAAAAAAGAGTTTAGTTTTATAAGTCTTTTGAACTCCCCTAACCAATAAACTCAAAAGGTCTCTTGTGCCTGACGTTGAGGGGTAGTGGGTTGTTGGATGGTCTATGGCTCTTGGGAGAGCACAGCCAGCCTAAGTAGTATAACTTTTTAATATATATTAAATTCTTATGTATACTATATATAATTTAGGTAAATATAAATTGTTTCCTTAATACTTTCAAACATTATTGCTATCATTTATCCCTCTATCCTCCCTATGCTTCTGTATTGACATCCCTCCCCACTTCCAAATTCACCTCCCCCCATTTCTTATATAATCCATAACCATCTTCCCAGGGGTGGCACCTCCCACAGTGATGGTGGACCGTCCAGCATCAAACATCAATCAAGAGAATGCACCATAGCAAAAGTCAATGGAACAACACCTCTTTTCCAGGTGATTCTCATTGGTGTACAGTGACAAAAACAAACCAGCCAGCATGTTTTGAGAGTTAAGTTGGAAACTTACTCTCTAGTGCAGCAATATAGAGAGGTTATTAAATGATGAGGACTTTTGCCCTGGTAGGTGGATTTATGTCTTCATCATGGGAGTGGACTCAATGTAGCAAGAATACAGCCACTATAAAAGCAGGCTCAGTGCCAATTCTTTCTTGATTTTTTGTCTCTTACTCTAGTAAGATGAAGTAAAAAAGCTTCACCAGGTGTAATTCATTCAACCTGAGACTCCCCAACTCTACAAAAACTAAAAAAAAATAATTTTCTGCTCTTCACAAATTACAATCTTCAGAACTTGTTTGTCTTATAACTAAAATTTGCACCATCCAGTCAGTGTTTCTCCATTTCTGCCCCGCCTCCCCATAGGTCCTACTACTTTCTATTGGTTCTACTACTCTCTATCTTTATGAGTTCAATTTTTCCAGATTTCACATATAAATGATCTTATTTATTATTTGTGTTTCTGAGTCTGACTTATTTCTCTAAACACAGTGTCCTCCAGGTCTATTCAAGTTCCCAACGATGGCAGAACTTCCTTTTTGTGTAAATACTTAAGATAGTATAAGCTTTTTATCCATTTGTCTTGGGCTATGTCCTTATCTTGGCTACTGTAAAAAACAATGCAGTGAATATAGAGCTGTGACTATCCCAAGATGTTTCTTTTGTTGACTCTGAATGGACACTCACAAATGGGACTTATAGATTGTATAGCAGATCAATTTTTGAGGAACTTTCATATTACATGTTGCTTTTGATCATGGCTGAACTACTGGATGAATTTATATTCCCACCAAAAGTATGCCAGGGTGCCCTTTTCTCTGCCTCTCATAGCACTTGATATTCCTGTGTTTTGTTTTGTTTTGCTTTGCTTTGCTTTGCTTTGCTTTGCTTTGCTTTGTTTCAATAATGCCTATCCTAATGGCTACATTCAGTAGCTCCTTGTAGTTTTGACTTGCACTTGTTTCATGATCAGAGATGCTTAGGCCTTTTTATATTGACCCGTAGGCAATTCCTATATTTTGTTCTGGGAACATTTTATATTCATGGGATCCTTCACTTTTTTAAAAATCAGGTTACCTGTATTTCTATTCTATGAGTCAGGTCAGATTTTGAAGTCACTAGATCAATATTGTTGGTCATCCCTCCATGTAACAAAAAGCCCAGGAACTCCTTCCTAGCATCCCTTAGAACACACAATCTCAACTTGGCTTTTGTGTTGTTGTTGTTGTTGTTGTTGTTGTTGTTGTTGTTGTTTTCCACAAGAAGTGAATTTATTTTGACTCAGTGGAAAAATAATTCTCAGGGGTTAGCCTCCCCAGCAGCATGGGAGCTCTTCTCTGCAAGCTAAGTATCTGCTGGCATGCAAGACTAGCAGCACACAGATGGAGTGTAAACCACCATATCTCACCACAGATGCTGTGTCTCGGAGAATAGGAGCTGTGAGGGGTGACAAGTGCTGGGATGCACTGAGGTACCAATTACTAACTATTTAAAGAGAATACCACCTCCAAAATGGAACACAGTTCATGATGATGACAAAGTTGGTTCTGTTGGAGGAGTTAAGGAACCCCACACTCCCCATGGCAAGCCTTTATAATCTATAATAATCACAAGTTTATTTGGGAATTTCTTGTCTAAGGATGAGCTTAAAGTATTAATTAAGTCACTGTATATGTGTGTTGGAGTCGTTCATGCCTTGTTTGTAATACATAGTTGTCAAAGGGTCTGAATGAGGAGAATGGATTGCACATGCCCAAGCTGCCTGCCGTGAAGAATATGGGGTGCCACCCTGATGTCAGATTGTTTTCCCCTCAAAATTCATATGTTAATGTCCTGTGTTAGTCACAACTCATTATTATCATAAAATGCCCAGGGAATCTACATAGGAAGGGAAGAAACTTATATAGATTGGAGTTAAGGAGGTTCACAGCACGCAGGCTCTGCTAAGAGCTCCCTGTCCAACATCACCTATTAATTCATTACAATGTAAGAGCATGAAACCTCTCTCAGACCCTTCCAAACTTGGCTTCTCAAGGTCTCAAGGGACTCCCCCCTGAGATCTTACCACTTGCAGCTCCTACCACCTCCCAGCAGTACCTCCCTGAGGAGCAAAATTTTAAAGCCACATCTAAACCACAGGGAGTTGTGGATCCCAGAGGGGTCTATGTTGGAAGACAGTGCCTGGCAACCACAGGGAGCCCACCTCTGGAATCTCAAAGTGTGGCCAATTGTGCTGGAGGATAGAGCCCTTAAAGAAGTGACAAATTCAAATAAAAACATTAGCTGGAACCTAACCCAATGGAACTGTGCAGTCTTCTCAGAAGAGGGTACACAAAAGAGACTCCATGTAGTAAAAACAAAAGGGAAAATATGAAGGTGCAAAAAGGTGCTTGATTTTAAGGAGATCTGGTGTCTCCTGCTTCTTGTTTAAGAACATGAGCAGTCAAGATAGGGGGACCACACGTTTTGTCATCCCAAGCTACATAGACAGTTCCAGACAAGCCTAGCCTGTACCCAACAGACAAAACCTACTTGCAATTCAAAAGGATGGGATCTCGTAATTCATAAGAAATGAAATTTGCCAAATTTCTGATGTGTAAGCCACTCGGTCTATGGTATTTTGTCATAGCAGTCCAGGAAGTGAAAGTGTGCCTTCACAAAAGCTTTTAAAATTAAAATAGTCCCTAATTTCTTTTCAGGGTGAGTCATCAACAAATTTCCCTTTATATGACCCCAACTTAGTTTGTTTCTCATTCTGGATGAAGGAAAAATTGGTGCAGGAACTTTTCTTCTGAAACATCAGAGATTCCTGCAGCACAAATCTCTCATTGCATAATGGATAAGTAGCCTAAGTAGCTACCATTCCAATGTATAAGTGATACCCTCTCCAGTCCCATGCAGTTCCTCATCTCCCCTATGGTCACATCCCTAATAGCTCTACTCTTTCACTTGCTTACAATGGCCGACCTCTGAATGCCTGTGAAACTGGGAGCCTGGGAGATAATCTGTACAGAACCAACCTGCTGACGTCACAGTGCAGAGACATCCATCAAGCTGCCCAGGGAGACTTGGCAACAGCAGGCCCATTAAAAACATTTCCTCTCAAGCCAGCTGACATTGATTTTTTTTTTTTTTTGGATACACCTTCTGAACCACAGAGCAGAGGAAGCAATAACTCTTCTCTAGCCGATGCGACTACTGAAGTAGAGTCAACTTGTGTATACACAAGGACGTAAATAGTGAGCCTATCCTCCCCTTTCCACTTGTTTATTTAAAAATCATTTGAGCTCGAGAGGAAATTTATTATGTTCCCAAAAGGTGACACTGTGCTTTTGTTTGGATTTGGAGCATTTTAGCTAAGCGCTTGAAGACAATGAATTTTGTCTCCAATGAGGGTGGGGCAACAGTTGTCCTTTGTGACTTACAATGCCACAGCGAGCTACATGAGTCCTCTGTGAATTTTCAAGAGTTGCAAATAATCAAAAAAAAAAAAAAAGACTCTAATGAATCCTCTCTCAGCACCGGGAGCCCAGACAAAGCCCATGACTAAGAAAGCACTTCACAGAGATAGAACAAAGGCATGTTGAGGGTGTTATGACTGCACAGTCCTATAGAGCAAATGTTCTTCTTGTTCCCTACCTTTTCCCTGCTTTCTTCTCCTGCTTTCTCTCATCCCCATTCTAAACACACATTCATTTTCTCATAAAGCAATCTGAAAAGATCTTTCAAGAGAAGATGAAGTCTCCATCATATTAGAGCTGATGCGAGGGGGATGCTCTGAGGGGAGGCCCAGGGTTTGTTGAACTTTAATAGAGCAGCACTATTTTGCAATAAGGACTCTAGAGTAAGCAGGCAACATGTTGTCATTGATCTGGGCTTCTATATAAACAAAGGATGCCAAAAGATTTATGTGTGGTGGTAAGATATAAATTCAGGGATCTTCTTGGACAAAAGTTTAACCCAAACTTCTCAGCAACCCAACACATATATATGCACGTGCAGGCACATGCACAGGCACACACACACACACACACACACACACACACACAGCAATAATAACAAGCCTTCCTTTCAACCTCCTCACCAAAACACACACCCCCAGCTACTATTCATACATGGACCCAACTACAACCATACATACTATCAACAACTACACACTTGATAGCATCTTAGTTCAGGTAACCACAAGAAGATACAATACCATGTACCTCTCCCATTTCCAGAAGATGTGAAGTTTAAGGTGAGATTAGCAAAAACAAACAAAGAAAGAAAAAGCCTGTAGAGTCCCCCGTTGGAGGAGAGCACAGCAATCCCAGCTATGCTGCCTTACTCCAATGACCTCATCTAAACTTAATTGTTTCTGGAGCTTCTATCTCCCTAAAACCACCCATGAGGTGGGGAATTTTTGAAGGACATAAAGATATAATATACAGTACATACCAACAACAAGCACAACCCCCATACAACACACCTCCCACACGTACCATTTCAAATTAGGTCTATTATGAAACCCATTATCAACTAAAGGAATGTGGGAAAATACCAATATAACTATCTCTAATCTCTGTCCTTAATTTATAATATCCACCTCGGATATACAGCTAATCCAAATTAGAGAAATGACTATCATATTTGAAATAGACTTTTGTCCCTATCTTTCCTTCATTTTGTGGTGTATGTCTCCTGAACATCAACCAGTACGGATATGATGCAAAACTTGGGTACTATATAACCAAAAAGCATTGCATTTACATTTTGTGTGGGTACCAGATCACATTTTCTCATCTTCTCTGGCTCTCGTCTAAAAGCAGAACATGCTTCTTTACTTACAAAACAATTCTATGTAAGGTAGTTAGGCAGCTTAGGAACAGTAGAAAATCATGCGTTGTGAATCTTAAGTGGGTGTTTAGGCTTTTCCAAAATAAGAGCTGGATGCATTATCCTCATCTAACTTACAGAGTATCCAAAGCGAGTCAAGTCACGGTTATACACTGAGCATTCTCGTAGATCATCTTCCACCCTCCCAGCTCTCTCCTAACTTCTCTTCTGCTGACTTACTGCACATTATCTTCATCGATGACTAGAGAAAAATTTGGGTCACGTTGATCTATAAAGTCAATCACTTTTGGTTTTTCTCTTTAATTCTGCAAAAGATTCAGAAGGATGAGTTTCACTGCACTGAGATCTTGGAATCAATTGGAGTTGAACTAAACCTGTGCTCTTTGGTCTTGGCTTCCCAGCTTCTACAACTAATTTAGAGATTTTTTTTGTATAAAAAAAAAACTTTTTATAGTGGTGTCTTTAGTTCACCTCCCTTGCCTCGGTACAAAAAAATGCTTCAAAAGGTAGAGAGAGGGTACCATCAGTAAAGTACTTGCCATAGAAGAATTGGCAGCTAAGTTTGATCTCTAAAGCTTACATTTGACAAAAAAGAAAATTGTATTTCCATCCCTGGAGATGTAGAATTCCAGTCCTAGGGAGGCAGAAACAGGCAGATCCTCATGCACACTGGCCAGGCAGCCTAGTATAATTAGTGAGTTCCAAGCCAATAAGAGCCCCATCTCTCAGTAAGGTGGGCAACACCAGGGTGACAATACCTAAAGCTGTTCTCTGATCTCCACAGGTGTGTTAACACTCACACATGCACATTAACACACACACACACACACACACACACTTCTGAAACAAGAGACTTAGGAAGTGAAAGTCAACAAACAGTAAGAGCTACTGAATAGGGTTTGCTTATAAACACTATGACAAGCACGGTATTTTCTATCAAATGCTAGGTCATCTTTAGACCAAATTCTAGAAACCTAGTCCTTTGGTGGACTTGAATTGTGTATGTTTTTGTAATCCTATAATTACACATGAGGATTATTGTTCTCAGCGACCAATAAAAGTCTGACACAGAGTCTCTTAACTGCTATACATTTATAATAAACTTGTCCATATTCTTAGTGGTGTGATTTTTATTGTACAGCTATGCCTTTCTACCCACTTAAGGAGAGTCTTAACATTCTATTCTTGGAAGTGATTCCATGGTTAATGAGTAATATGATCAACACAATTAACCATTAACTATGGAGTAATATAGTCCATATTACAATATATATTGTTTAAGTTGTAAGTAAGCAGAAAGAATTTAATTTCATTTATATACCCAACATTTCTTTGTTAGGTGAATACACAATTGAGCTGCATTACATAGACTACATTGGCAGCTGATTAACGTCTATAATTTTTATTCCATTGTTCAAATATAAAGCATTCTAGTTAATAGTGACAGAATTTCCTAAGGCTGTATTCTGTGTTTCAATCAGTATTTGCTTGTTCTGTGTTGTAATACTTTGGAAATTCCCTCAAACGTGACCAAACATATTGACTCTAATTAGCCTACAATTCTTTTCAAAAGCCAACATTTTATCATTTACTTAATATTGTGGCATAACTGTGTCATGAGCAATTGTTACTTCTGGTGTTGCTATAATTGCACTCTAATTGGTATGGAGAAACAGCTGATTTTTTCCTATCTAGTATGAAACTGGCTACAACATTGGGTGTTTAAGGGGATGTGGCAGGGATCTTTCTGTTGTGTACTTCTAACCCTGTGTTCTGATTCTGTTGGTGCTGGTTAAGAATTGAACTAGGGATTTGTCAGTTGGGCACCAAGTCTCATCCTAGATAAGGAGACAATGGTTATTAATTGATGCTGAAAGTGGAGGTTGATTTTTCTCTAAGAGTGTGGCTTTTTGTAGGTTGACCATGTGCCAGGGAAGGGCACACATCCAAAGGTAATGGGCAGCACAAATTGTACTTGGTGGCTTTCTAAAAAAGGGAAGAAACAAAGTTGGATGGATGGTTAAGGAGGTGGATCTGGGTAGGGAAAGAGTTGGGAGCCAGGCTAAATATGGTTTTTAAAGAACTATACAAAATCATCAAAATAAAAAAAGAAAGAAATGTAAACCTGGAGTTGACATGGAGGTTGGTATGCAAAAATCATCACTGAAGTAGGGCATGATGGGAAAAAATAAACTCTCAATTTAAAAAAATAACTGTTCACATATTTCACTGGGTTAAAGTTTAAATCCATTTTCAGAACAAAGACAAATCTCTGGAGGAAGGGTGTATGCCTTTTCCCATCATGCCAATCATCGACTTAAATGTGATCCCTGCACCATTTAGATGTTAGTCTAGATCACTGGAAGGAAAGACACCATTGAATGCAGGCAGCATAGATGGCAATGTCTCCAGCACCCGATTTGTATTGTTTCTTCTACTGTATGCAATTCCAGCTATGCCTTCCAAGTCTCTTTCTCATACTAATGAAATCTACTCAGTTTCTAAAACCCCCTCCCTCCATGGAGGGAGGACAAATACTTCTGTCTGCGGTTCTCAAAGCACTAATACACAGAAAGACACACACAAACCTCTGTGTACCCATACGAACCTGAACATACACAATCATGTTTGGACACAAACACACATGCACACACACACACACAAGCACTTGTTGTTCCTTCTACAGGAGGAAAATGAAAGTTGGCAGTTACTCCTAACTAAATCTGGCGTGGCCAAGGAAATAAAGAGTAATATGGTAATCTTGCTTTCATAGCTCCTGTATGACTCAATCCACCCTCCTTTATCTCAGGAACTCCTGTACACACCCCAGTCTAGCCATCATCTTGTCTACCACTCAAGAGTTCTAAAAGCAGTACTAATGACCTGTGATACACTTACCCTTAAATCACCAAACTCTTCTTTGCTATTGATTTCGAACTGATAAAACGTCATCCACATCCCACCCCACTAAATTCAGAACCTATCACTGGAAACCCACCTTTTGGAGTCATGGGACTGAAGGGCAGCAGCAGAGCTCCTTACATGGTTTACATGAGCAGGGTCCCATATCTGATCCCCAGAACTAAAACAGAAGACCTCTCTCATAATAGAAATGTTTTGGATCTAGCGGAGAGGGGACGTGGCAGAAGGGACTGGGAGGGGTGGAAGGAGGTGAAATTGTAGTCCGAATGTAATGTATGAGAGAGAGAAAAAAATGTTGGACACATTTGATCAAGAAGCAAGACTAATGACTCCATGGCCCTATTTAAACACCCTGCTGTTTGTTGGACATAGCCTAGCTGTATTACAATATTGATTTTTTTTTTTGCTGTATGAAAGTAGCTAACACACATACACACACACATAGATATATATGTCTTTTGTCAACACTGCATCTCTCTGATCCAGCCTACATTAGTCAACTCTGCACAGGGTAGCAAACACAATGGCAATGTGATTTTTAATAATTCCGTGTTGCAGATGGGCTTTTAATTTCTTCGCTACTCAGCTTGTCATTGTTGTTTAATAAAAAGAGAAAAGCAGACAACAGCACTCCTTGCCCTAGAATTTTATTTACTTCCACCCTTTAAAAGTCCTAAGTAGGCAGCACATGCCTGCTTATATAAAACGCAATATGGAAAGTGCTATCTGTTCCCTTTTAATAAGGTGCTTACGCTTAGTGTCTGCCAGGCAATAAGTCTTATAAGTTAAACAAGAAAAATAGCATGTGCAAAACTAAGTGACAAAGTAAACATCACATGAGTCAGTGAAAATCAGACAGGAAATGGAACCAAAAGGAGATGGTCGGTATCAACTTGTTACAGACAGCCAGCAACCAAGGCAGGGCAGCGCCAGAGGGAGGCCAAAGGGATTTACTCATCTCAAAGGCTTAGATGCTTCTCCGGCTTTAGGCTGTGTATGTTTCCACCAAGATGCACATCTTCCCAACAGTGCTCTCAGTCCCTCATCCCAGCTCCTAGCCCTTAAAATGACCCTTCTGTGTAAATAGAGGATATAGCCCATTGTATGTAAGGTGTGTCTGTGTTCCCAGGTAACAGAGAGCATCGCTTGTGTCCACGCACTCCCAGACAAGGTCCCAGGTTCATGCTCACTGGAAGAGATCGTGTCACCTGTGAACTAGATGCCTTCCCTGGGGAAAGGCAGTTCCTAGGTTTGATTAGAGTAAGCTGGACTGTACTGCTGGATCCACACTTGGAGTTCCCTCCCATTGAAGTAACTGGTATGTGGGAAAGAAATTCACAAACAACCGAGGGTGATTATTTTAACTTATTTTTTTTCTTGACTTTCTCTGCTACATTATGTGATAATTTTTCACTGTGCAAATGAGCTATGCTAAAACCAAATCTATTCAGTGCCTTGATCTCAGGTATCACATAGTGCCACTGTGATACCATCGTAAGGAAGCTACTGATAAGTAAATGATTGTGACAAACTGTGTTTTTAATCTGAATATGAAACAAAAACTCTGTAGCCAGCTCACAAATTACAACACAGAAACTTATTATTAATTATAAAAATTTGGCCTTTAGCTGATACTTGTCTCTACTAGCTCCTATAACTTAAATTAACACATTTATAACAATCTACATTTTGTCACACGGCATTACCTCACTTCCTTCTGGTACCTCCTGTTTCCTCTCCATGTTTGGCAGGTAACTCTGCCCGTCCTCTTCCCAGGGTTCCTTTCTGTCCCCAGAAGTCCTGCCTATTCTCTTCATCAGAAAGTATTTCTACCCTTCAATGGAAGAATGGATGATGAAAGTATGGAATATATACATATTAGAGTACTACTCAGCAGTAAAAAACAAGGGCTTCTTGAATTTTACATGCAAATGGATGGAAATAGAAAACACTATCCTGAGTGAGGTAAGCCAGACCCAAAAAGAGGAGCATGGGATGTATTCACTCATATTTGGTTTCTAGCCATAAACAAAGGACATTGAGCCTATAGTTAGTGATCCTAGAGAAGCTAAATAAGGAGAACCCAAAGAAAAACATATAGGCATCCTCCTGAATGTTGACCTTCATCAGGCGATGAAAGGAGACAAAGACAGAGACCCACATTGGAGCACGGACAGAAATCTCAAGGTCCAAATCAGGAGCAGGATAGAGAGCACGAGCAAGGAACTCAGGACCGAAAGGGGTGCACCCACATACTGAGACAATGGGGATGTTCTATTGGGAATAATGAAAAGAGATCCCTATCATTCACAATCTGAAAACTCAACCCAAAACTAAAGATATGAATATAAGGCCCAGAACGGTGGAAGGAACAGGAGAAAATGCATCAAGACACGAGACGGGTGAATACTCTTAAGGTCTGACCCCCAAATCACAGGACACTAAATAAAAAGAGGTAGGTAAGAACTTGTGGGACTTGAGATCTTCCCCACAACAAAAGCAGTAAATGAGTAGAGAGACAGACAGCCTACAGAATGACTGGTGTGCAGTTAACAAAGAGAGTATAAAAAGAACTCAGCTACTTAATAGAAAAGTCCACAAACAGTCTAATTTTAAATGAGCAAGAGAGCTAATGGGCAGTTTTCCTTTCTGAAGAGGACTTATAAATGGACACCAGGTGTATTTGTATGTGTTTACCATGAAGAAATAATAAACATTTGAAGTGTGTTGGTCATTTTGCATTACTAATATAAATAAAACCCATTTATAAAATAATGGATTTTATAAAAATCCATCTATAAAAGTAATCATTGCATTTGGGGATCAAATTATGTTGAAAGTGGTAGATGATTCATTGGCCCCATTGCTTTGGTCCTATGGCAAAGAGGCACACTGTGGTTGAAACATGCCACACAGAAAAAATACTCATGCTATCACTAGAAAATAAAACAGAGGAAGAGGGAGGAACTGATAACCCACTATGGTTTTCAAGGACACGACAGTGATCCAAGTCCTTTTCCTGTGGAATTTCCACCACCCACAGGGCTTTGGAAATCATTCTAAATCCAAACTATGGCAAGATCAGGTTTATTCTGATTTTAAAATTATACAAGATCCACACTATTAAGCATCACAGGGTACTCCACAAATGTGAACAACTGTAGCAGTTAAAATGTTTAAAAGCTGAGTACATTTATGTTTGAAAATAAACAAAGGAGAGCATAAAGAAAAGTCACAGAATGAGAAGTATTTACAAAGCCTTGGTAAAGTATTAGTACTCAGATCATATGAATAATTCACATAACACCTAAAAGTATATAACCCAATTGCTTTTTAATTTTACTTTTTCCTAAATTTTCTATTGATTCTTTGTGTATTTCCAAGTTCACATGAACACGAACCCCAATTCCACTCATTCCCCTGTCCAATTATCTTCCCTGCACCTTTTAACCTTCCCACAAAAGAAAATGTTTTAAATTAAAAATTAAATTGAAATTGAAAATAAATTTCACCAGAGGAGCTGCAGTGTGCCATGGTGTGTCACACAGTTTGGTACTTTGGATGACACTGGCCCCCATAATCTCATAGGGCGTGGCACTATTAGGAGATGTGGTTTCACTGGAGTGGGTGTGGCTTTGTTGGAGGAAGTATGTCTTGTTGGGGCAGGCTTTGAGGTTTCCTATGCTCAGGATATTGCCTAGTGTTTCAGTTGACTTCTTCTTGGATGCATATCCAGATGTTGCCAGCACCTCATCTGCCTGCACGCTGCCATGCTCCCCACCATGATGAACGTGAACTGAACCTCTAAAACCATAAACCAGACACCCCAATTAACTGCTTTCCTTGTAAGAGTTGCGGTGGTCATGGTGTCTCTTTACAACAACAGAAACCCTAACTAAGACACACAGTATAGCGTTTTGTCCAAATGACTCTACTTGCGAATGTTCTTTGCAATAAGGATTAGTCTGGTTCGAGACCTCTGGCTTCTGCTACACCATTAATATTGATCCTCACCTAAACTACTCTTGGTTATCCTGCTGTTGCCCTGAGTCATGAAGCCTCTGCTGCTAAGGGTCTGCAAGACCACCCACCCAGGTTCATACCCTCCAGCAACTCATAGGTAGGGTAGATGCTGGAGAGGGCCAACTCAAAGCATGTAGTCATCACCAAGGCATGAATGCCATTGTTGCGCCGTTAGGATTGACTCGCCTTGCTGGGCACTGTTTTGGTTCACAGGCATCACAACTGGGTATGATTTTTTTTGCTTCCCTCCCTTGTCAGTTTGTATAGCACCATCTGGTACTTTGAAAGCTAGTCCCCAGAGACAGGATTTTCAGGTCAGATCAAGCTCGAATCTTCCAAACCCTGTGTCTGAAGGGCATGTTGTCTTCCGCAATCAAGACTCACCTTCAACCTCTGGGAGGCAATCCATAGCATCAGCAATGGCCTGTATTGTTTTCGGAGTCTCAGACTCCTACCAATAATTTGAAAGGAGGTTTCTCATGCCTGGAGCTAATATTATTATTATATTCTTGGGAAATTCATACATGCATACAATTAAACAGGGTCATAATCACCCATGTTTCTCACCTCTGACCTCTCCCAAACATAACCCTAACACTGTCCCTTCCCCAACCTCATGTCCTGTTTTTATCTTATACACTGATCGTTTACCTGTAACCAAAGCTGCTTTGAACCCATGAGAGCTAATCCAGAAGTTTGCACTTCACAACGCTCTCCTGTCATCCATCCAACTCTTACCTTCTTTCCACATCTTCTGAGATATTCCCTGAGCCTTGGGGTAGGGAAGTGAAATCCCATTAGGGCTGAGCACACTATAGCATTCTCAGAACTGCAAAAAGAAGTTTGCTTAATCAAGGTTGAAAGCATCCCTGTTCTCTGGGTAGAAACATACACATTTAGAAGGCAATTTGACAGCGTGACCAATTATCAAAGTAACAACAGCAGGTTCTACTCTAGGGCCTATGATCTCCCACCCTTGGGCTTTTGATCGGGATTACAAGAGCTGGCATGAAATTCCCTCCCACAGAGCGGCTCTAAATCCAATCAGAATGAGGTTAGTTACCTGGTAACAACCCTGCCACCATTGTACCAGGGAGCATGCCTTGCCTGATAGGTCAGGGATGTAGCAATCGGGATCCAGCACTATGTGTACATAAGACCAATAGTATCTTTTCTCCCCTGGCAGTCTGCACAACCCCTCTGACACCAAGAAAGCTTGATAGTAGGGAGAAAGTTTTCCTGGCCCTATAATCTAATTTTAGCATGGAACCTAAACTTTCTCTCAATAGGAAAGACAAATGATCAAAAGCACAGGGGAAAATACTGAGCACTATTCCTGAGTCATTAGAGAAACACAAATAAAAAGCACAATGAGATATCACTTCCAGAATGTCTTAATACAAAAGATAGACAATAAAAAAGTGTTGCCTGGGATATAGAAAAAATGAAACCTTCTTATATTGCTCTTAAGAATTGTTATTATAGAGTCATTTTGGAAACAATTTGGAAGTTTATCAAAATATTAAGGTCTCCTGTGCTCCAACAACTGCAGTTAGTTATACAGGTGACTGCCAACTTACTATAATTCAATGGTGGTCTTGACGATGTTGCAAAATGATTTATCTTCAGTAGAAAGCTGTACTTCTGGTTCTGAATGTTCATCTTCTCCTTGACTAATGATGTGAATCACACTGCTCTTACGATCCTGGAGACTGGCACAAGTTGCCGCTCCCAGGTATGCAGCAAACATGGGTTAGGCAGCTGATATTCTATGCTGACTGTGTTGCTGAACTGTGGTGTTTAGTAGGTTAAGTATACTAGCTTCATTTCCATCTTATGATAAGTTTATCGGGTGTAACCTATCTTAAACTGAGAAGCACCTGTGTACTCAAGAAACATATCTATACAATTTTTTACATAGGAATGTACATAAAAACAATATTCAATAAAAAAGCAACATAGAAAATAGATTTTCTATATGCCAACAACAGAATCATTGAAATAGAAGTCTGAAAAAAACACTCACAACTGTCTCAAAAAGAAATCCTACTCATAAACTTAAAGTTTTTTTTTTGAAAACTCTACAAAACAAATAATAAAAAATTAAACAAAGAAACAGTAGAAAGTGGATGATGAAAAGACTTCACAGGCCCATAAGATTTTGTTCAAAATGGCTCTATGATCAAAGGCAATCTATGAAAAGTAGTTAAAAATAATAACAAGTCAAGCATGGTGGTACATACTTGTAATCCTAGTAGTCAGGAGGCTGAGGCAGAAGGATCACCACAAGTTTGAAGCCAGTCCCGTGCTATCCTGAACTACATAAAGAGACTACGTCTCAAAAAATTTAGCAATCAACTCTTTATTCTTATATCACCTTTAGGTGTCACTCCTCCTTCCTTCCTCACACAGCTCCCATTCACTCGTTATTAAAAATAACATTTAGTAACGTCAGCCAAGGTTTTCAATATAAAACCTAAATGATGTTTTCAGTTTCCATTTCCAATAACTTGCCAGCCCATTCTAGCATGCGAGACTCCTCCTGGATACACCTGCCTGGTCATTAAACAGAAGACTTTTCCCCCTCAGTGTTATCTTTTCTTCTCAGTCTATGCTCTTCTTACCTGTAGAATACACTTACCAACCATAAGCCAACATCTCCCAAATTTACTTCTCCAGACAGTTCATTCTTTTATTCCACAAATATGTATTGGATGCTCATAATCTATCAGCCAATAAGAGGAAAAGGAAACAGTATAGATTCTTCTGGGTTTAAACCTTTGGAGCCAACTCCTTACTGTATTCTACACTTGGATGTCTTAAAAGCAACTTGTATTAGCTAGCATGTCCTCAAAGAAGCACGTAGCTTTCTGCTTGAAGCCCAACCCCCTCCCCCATGCTGCTGTCACTGACAAGCAGTGACTTGAGCTTCAAACCTAACAGTGACGTTCATTTATTTTCTCCCCTTCTGCCTGCACACAGCTCATCACAAAGCACATTTAATTGTTAACCCCAAACAATGCCTTGAATCCACTCACTTGACCCCACCCTTCTCTATAATCCATAATTCATCATTCCTTACCACTACTAGTACTACACCCTACTGTGGGTCTCCAGTTCCGGTCTCTCCCCTTCCAAATCTTTTTCTTTTTTTTTTTTATTTATTTATTATGTATACAATGTTCTGTCTGTGTGTATGTCTGCAGGCCAGAAGAGGGCACCAGACCTCGTTACAGATGGTTGTGAGCCACCATGTGGTTGCTGGGAATTGAACTCAGGACCTTTGGAAGAGCAGGCAATGCTCTTAACCACTGAGCCATCTCTCCAGCCCCCCCAAATCTTTTTCATAGTGCAGAAAAATGGAAACTTGAAAACGCAGCCCTTATGTCACTCGCTCCAAGCCACCAGTCCACTCATCCCCGTTTATGTCTGCCAACATACTGTGCTCTGTCTACTACACTCTGAAAGGAGGTCTCTAGATGTCCTTCCCAGCCCCGGGTCACAATCAAATTTCAGTTAATGTGTCAGTTCCCTGGCAAGTCAAATCCAAATCATGCCAGGGTCCTTATTATACGTACTCACAGTCAACTTCATTCTTGCCATTTACCAGTTACGGTTTATCACTCCTGTCTGGGTGAGTTTTATTGACCTCCACTATCAGTTGGAAGCTTATTACAGTAGAGGAAGTTTTCAGTTTTGCTCCTGGATGTACATGGAGCTCTACTATATGACTGTGACCACCAGGGTCCTAGAAAGAAAGCAATTTTTAATTGCTACATACAGCTCCAACTTTAGTCTAATCTAATGTATTTAAAGATTATCCATTTTAACAGACACTTGAGATTGTTCCTTGATTTTTACTGTTGCAGATCATACAGGGGTCTTTTTAGATATTTGTATTGACTACTATCATGAGGTAAATCACTAAACTAAGTGAGGTCATGTCTAGAGTATAAGACTGTATGACAATGTTCTAAAGACTCAACAAGACCCGATTATTAAGAAATAATAGCAATTAGTAATGTCATAATGTTGCATGGGTCTATACTAAAACATACTTTCCAGTTAGATTGCGACTCAGATACAAATAATCTGTTTAGTCCATGCATTTATTGAAATCTTCAAACTACACCCTCTTCAGAAGTAACTTTAGGGCAATGTTGATAAAACAGTTTGCAAAATAGATTTATCTTTTAATATTTTATCCTAATATTCCCAGAGAGTTCCTTTTTTTTTAGAAAAAGGAAAAGAAAAGAAGTAAGAAAACACACACAAAAGAAATCATTTCTACCCAAGGTTGGGAGAATTTTTAGATTATACTTTAGTGTTTTTCTTTGTGAACCTCATGGCACAGTTGATAGATCAGTATAAACCATCACATCGTCCAAGAATGGTTACTGGATATATTATAATATTGATGAAAATGCATTCTAAAAATAATGTTAACTGTGAGTGCTTAAAGTCATTCTAAGTATTTCTCTGGGTAAGTTAATGGAGGTTCTGTATCTGGGAAAGTATGAGGCCAATTAAAGCATTAAGGGCCAGCGCTCCAGAAGGATAAAACGACATGGCTTGTGGTCCACTCCCTCCCTGATGTCACTAATTACAGGACTCCCCTCAGAGAGGTTTCCACACAAGAGTCTCAATTAGTAGAGTCTTCTAACCAAAACAAAGTCTTGCAGACGAGTGGCTTTTCCAAGAATATTACATTCAAAACAACTACAGCAATACTTCCAGTAAATATGTTTGCAATATTTCTGGTACTCTGTAGACAGTCTTATCCTCGGCTTTCCATTTTGTAGAGACTAAATGTACAATTTACCACTAAGTACATATCAAGCTCACAAGAGAAATTTATGCACAGCATGACCTACTTTTGAAGTACTGAATTTTTTTTCAAAAAGAATTAAGACCTATTGTTGATAAAGCACCAGATACGCATCAATAAGGTAGATGTAAAAAATCACATTTTAACATAGTAAAAATGATTTGTATTTTTCATGAGGTTTTACAACCAATAATTTTAGGTATGTTCAGGTATACCATTATATAAACTCTTTCTGTTCTTAAAATATATTTAAATTTATGTTTACATAATGAGTTGCTTATTATAGTGCATAGTTTTTTTGTAAAAAAAAGTTAGAATACTCTTCATTAAGGTGGGCTAAACTTTGATTCTGTAACTAGACATACTTCTGCTATGCCATCATCAAATTTCCATTTGGTAATGTCAGAAATACTTTCGCCTTTATAGTACGTATTTTTTGAAGATTTAATTATTTTTATTTTATAAGTGTTTTTCTTCCAAGTATATAAGTGTACTATGTGTGTGCAGTGATTGTTGGGGACAAAAATGCCAATGGATTTCCTAAAACTAGAGTTAGAGAGAGTTGTGAGTCAATAGGTAGGTGCTGGGAAACAAGCCCAGGTTCTCTGCAAGAGGAGAGCCATCTTAGAACCACTAAGCCATCTCGCTAACCCCCAAAGTCTCTTTTTTATTAATGAATTATACTTATTTTGGCTGTGTGAGGCATTCTAAGACTATTTTTGTGGACATTCACAAAGTATACACATGTGTACCCATTTTACCTGTGACAATTAGGAGGGTCAGCATTGTTCACCTGCTCACGGAACTAGGACATATCGAGGCTGGATTTGAACTAAGTTCTTACCAGCTCCACAGTTCTAAGGTTTCTATTACATCAAGGAGACAAGTCACACAACTGTGCTCTTTAGACTCACAAGCATTGGAGATTAAATCAGCTTTGACCTATTGGTGGCATTCATTCTGTGACCCCCGTTTATTGTAGCAATCATTATTTTTAGCGCTACACAGTTTTTCCATAGAAATGCCATTTTTAATAACACTTTCCCAGCTAAGGCATGTCCTTTTCCCTGCCTATACTCATCACTCAGTATGTAACTCAGTGCAGAACATTCAGCAACAAAGCTGCTCTTCAAATACATCTGTTGGCGCTCACAAGGCGGTTCTGTGGGTACACATGCTTGCCGCACAAGCCTGACCATTGGGAATTTGATTCCTTGGAACCTGCACTGCAAAGGAGAACCTACTCCTCAATGTTGTCCTAGGACCTCCACATATGTACCAGGGCGCATGCGTGCCCACATTCTCACACACAATAAAACACATCGGTGGGGCTTCGTCTCCTCCTGTCCCTTTCCATACACAGTCTCCCACGCCAGATTCAGACTTCTCAATCGGACACTAAATCTTTCTTTTGTTTGCTCTTCCCCCTCCACGTGATGAGGAATGTACATAGTACAAACGGCATGGAAGTTTTGACGCCCTAGTACAGGAGAGGCAGCATGGGGGTTTTGACACAAGACATTCCCACATCTGACCGCCAACACTCAACAACTAAACATCTAGGGGCAGGTTACATGACTTCTCAGAAATGAACATCCTTTCCCGTGTAAAGAAAAGAATGGTGTAAGTCTTTGGGTGTTTTTGTAGCTGAAGGGAAATTCCTGTGCTTAGCGGGTCCTCTGCATGTTATTGTTACACTTGTCAGTCAGATCAGAACGCAGCTCCCTGAAACAGTGCCTGCGCTCTACCACGCTACTTCCTGAGAGTCTCTCCATCCTTTTGCCGTCTGCTCCATTCTTCAAATCTCAAGCTTTTTATGTCTCTAAACACAAGGCATGTCTTCCTTACCCATACTACCATAACATCCAGAATTTGCCCCTTAGATCCACTGGGCCTTGGATCATCAAACGTTTCTTTTTGTCTAGCTGCAGGAAGTCAAGAACACAGATAACATCTTGCCAGCCCCACCCTACTTCCCACACAGTGTGGCACTTGGCCTGATGAATGAATGAACACATTCATACATACATGTGGTGAGTATTTATGGAATTTGTGTGCTTTTAATGATCTTCTGATCTCTAAAATGTGAAGGGGAACCCATGTTAAGAGTTTCTAAAGTAATTGAGTCAAAAGGTCCGCTCCTCTCCAAGACTGATACAGGATAAACTAGGTTTTCCAGAGACACCCGGGGAGTGCCGCAGATTCGTGGATGATTAGTGGAGCTATGTGCTGATAATGATGAAAAAAATGGAAAAAAAAAATGGTAGTGGGATAATCTTTTAAAGAGAAATTTCTTAATGTATTTCTAAGAAACTGTATTATTTGGCATGGTTACCGGTCCTTGAGTTTAGAAGGATATAAGTTGGAGAAAACCAGGAACTTCTGGGACCCAACCTAGATTGGTTAATGGTTCATTGCTCTGTCACCAAGCCTAGCCTTGGGCTTGCAGGCCATTCACTAAAAGCAGGCCCTGGCCTAGGACCCAGGCACAGATGACACCCAGCTGAGCTCAGTTTGCTAAGCTGTGGCCTGCTGGCCCTGAGGCTACATACCTGAGAAGAGGGGATGCCTTATCAGTTCGCAACCCTGAAGGATACAATAAGGACCCGAAGGCTATTCCAGGTTATCTCCGAGGGCCTAGAGCAGCCTTTCCTGGGCTTTTTCAGGACACTAATCAAGGTTGCCTCTTTTCCCGAATAACTGTGTCTCTTAAAACTGCTTACTTGTACACCAAGACTGGAGAGAGCAAAAGAATCAAAAATATTCTGTGTGGGTTGACCTTGCCTGCACTTCATGATATAAAAATTATTTTTAGGACAGAACGTTTCTTTAAGCTTTTAACAAACTAAGTTCTTCAGTGAGTCCTTGAAGGTAGACATGCTTTCCATCTATTGTTTAAGAATAGCAGACTCTCTCTTAGTGGGGAATCCCACTATTATACAAAAGACATTAGATGAAGACTTGTCCCAGGGGCTGGCTTCAGGGAGATAATTGCTCGTTTCTGGCTCCTCCCACTTTTAAAGAGACAATCTTTCCTGCTTGTTTCTTTAAAAGCTTTAGAGAGTAATGTGGACAAGAAAAGGACAGTGAAGTCAGTCCTGCAACTGCTGCAGCATACAGCGAAACCTCCTCTTAACTCCCCTACACGGATTTCATTCTGCATGACAAATTCCGATGCACCACAGTCTGGACCACAAACCAATTAGTCAAGAGCCATAAGTATAGGTTCGCATCCTGCTGTGTTGATGTCCTGCTCCTATCAAAGCCATAAAGAGGCAGTAGCAGGCAGTCCGAAGGGAACACTGTTCTGAGTGGGATGGAGGGAAGAACACTAGAGACAGGCTTCATTCTGAGGTTTCGCCGCTGGAGAACTGGGCGAGGTCATGAGTGAAGGTGCCTCTCCCCCAGACGTGACAATTGCACAGAAACAGGCCCAAGGGTACACTGGGTGTAGTTCCTTCTGCCTGGGATGCCTTTCCTTGCCTCTTCCCCTTTGGGAACTCTAAACCTTCTAGGTTAGATCAGTGAGTAACTATTCCTTCAGGAAGTCTTTCCTAAGCCCCTTTTTCTTTCTCATTCCTCTGTCTTTTCCAGAAGAACATACTCAAACATGTCTCTGGCTTCCCTGTAACCTGTGCTCGGAGTCCTGCTGGTTCTCTTTGTGTTTGTTGCCCACACAGATCCCACGCAGCTTGAAGGAGGAGAGCGTCTTTCTCTGTGACACACTGCCTCGACCATACTGTAGAGAGGGTTTCACAGCGACTCTCCCATTCACCCAAGTATCCACCTACACACCTTAATTTAGTTTAACACTACTTATTAAGATGGAAACAAGAATCCCCGCTCTTCATCTATCCATTCCCAAGTGACTCCAAGAGTATCACCTACAGCATGTTGTCCTCCTGTGCTCCTGGCATCCATTCTGAGATAAGGAGTGTCTTATTGGATTGAAATGTTTGCAAGGAGTTGAGCATGCCTAGTCCAGTCTCACTCCTAATAGCATGCTATGGATCCCTCCACAACCAGTCCCACACAGTTCAGGTTACAACAAATGCACCAGGGCCCACTTTCCCTGACCACTGAAAACTGATTCGTTAGCACCCCTTCTCCGTGTATGTGTGTGCGCATGTGCACACGTGCAAAACTGTGTATGTGCCTTTAAAGAAAATATTGCAAACATCACCTCATTCTATCTGTAAATATGTTGCTATATGTCTCTAGCAGATAAGCACCAAACTTTTAAAATCTACTTAGCACATAAATTATGATTTGCTCTAAGGACTGAGTCTCAACATGTTTCTTTAGATCACAACTCCCTGTGTTGGAGACTACCATGGTCTGGGTGGATCACTGAAAATTCCCACGCTGGAAGTTCAGCCTCTAGTGCAATGATTTTGGAAGGCTGCCCTACCAGGAAGTGTTTAGAGACTGGGGCCACTTAGGTTTGCAGTGGTGGGGTTTTTTTTTTTCTTACTTTTTTTTCTTTGGCCAAGTGAGAACACAGCATCCTCCTCTCTAGGGGCTGCAGCCGTGAGTCCTATCCTAGAAAGAGCTGATCTCCACCCACCCACCCCCAATACATTCATTCTTGATTTCCTAGTTTCTGGAAGAGCGAGGGGATACAATTCTGTCTTTATAAATTACCTACTCCCAAGTACTCTGCTACAGCCGCACAAATCAGACGGAGGCATTGTCTACTCTATCCTGATTGCATACCTGGTGCGGAGCAGGTCCCAGTACATAAAATGAAAAGGGAGACATTTCAAAAGAGCACACGGAAACCCATTTTCAAGCTGGAGACCTGCCAGCATTCACGCATGCTCCTTCTTTTGATAACAACATACAGAATTGCCCTCAACTCTCAGCCCCTATAATTCAAGAAAAGTAGCCTTTACTACCAGCTCCAGGGGTACAGCAAATGGCCACAGTGGGACAAAGCCGGGCCGTGCAGCATCCTTCCCAGTGTAATTGACTTAGTGATGGACACAGATGCAGGCAAAGACACACAAAGAAACTTTCTGGACAGATGAAAAGAGGCAAGTACCCGCTCTTATTGAATGTCGACCCTCAGAACAAGAGACTAATATGGACTGCAAGGGCAGGCTGCATTTGAAAATGAATCTGCCACACAGAGAAAAAGAGATAGGAAAGGAGAGAAATCAGACCCCGAAGAAGGCAGCTGATGAACTATTTTTCTCAAGGCTGTGACCAAATTGCCAATGACACAGCCTAATGAGAATGTTTGATTTTTGACTCTCAGTTTGAGGGCACAGCATTCAGTTTTGACCACAGTCCGAGGGCACAGAGAAGGCACAGCAGCACTCGTGTCTGGAGAAGGCTGTGGCAGCAGGAGCGTCAAGCTGCTTGCCCACATCACCACAAAGTTAAGGACGGACCGAAAGTAAGTCTGGGCTGTAAAACCTCAATGTCCACTCTCTGTAGCCCATTTCCTCTAGTATGGGGCCATCTACAAAGAGCTCACATCCTCCCAAACACTGCCAGCAGCTGGTTACCAAGTGTTCAGCTACATGTATCTGCACCAGGCATTTCACATTGAAATCACAACACCACCTAAACACCTGAGCCAAACTTGGCTTTGAAGTTGGACATATTGCTTATATTCCATTGGACAAAGACGCATCTAGAAAATGGAAATGGAGACTTTACTTTAAAAAAAAATCTATGAAGATCTAAAAAGATACATTGTTCAGTAAATAACATCTTGGCTCAAGCGATGTTTGGCTTGCTCACTCTACGATTTTTCACTCAAAATATTCCTGGGCTGGTTACACGGTGGCTCAGTCTTTGTGGCCCTACAAGACTGTTACAAATTCAAGGACATCCTGACCTACATGGGAGTGCCAGGCCAGATAGCACTGCACAGTGTGTGTGACCTTTTCTTCGAAAGAAGAACGGGAGGAGGAGGAGGAGGAGGATTGGGCAGGGGCAGTGACAGCACATAAAAAAGAGTCAAGAGACATCCCAAGGCCATGCGAATGATCAATAAGAAAGTATTTCTCAGCAGCATCATCCTGGCTCTAGTGCTCACCCATGTGAGCTTTTCTAGCAGATCAAGCCTGCAGGCATCAGATGCCACATTTATCAAAGATTACAAACGGAGTGGCCTCTAAATCCCTTTCTGCCGAGACATTCCATGAGTTTAGTCGAGAAAGCCAGAACATTCTGATGGATTCGACGTGCGGTGCTTGCTGGAAGGACCATGTGCATACTGGCGGCGTTCCCTGTTTGGCTTAATTAATTTTAAATCTGCTCTCCATGTTCCTGGAAAAGAAGATAACTTCCAGAACGAGAAAGGCCTCTGCTCAGCACTTCTTTTCAGCAGGAGCTATTCTGTAGGAAAAGACTGTCTTCATTCATTGTGGTCCAAGATTGTCATGTCAGCATTATAGAAGCACATGCAGATATTAGGCATGATAACAGGAAGTCAAAGAGAAGAGTTGCTATATTTTCCCCAGCAGACTCTTTGCCTTCTGCAAAAAGCAGCTCATCCTAGCAGCTATGTGTTTCTTCTTAAACACATATGCGTCTTTATTTCAAACACCTCATTTTTGGATATATATATTTCACTTGGTTGAAAGACAAATTACAGAATAATACTGAAAGAAAACAGAAACTTTATCACCCTTCCACCTTTCTCGAAACTATGCGAGCTTTTGTAAAAGCTCATATTTGAGGGCCAGCAATATAAATTCATATTCGTTGCTAGGGTTGTGACAAAGTACCAGAAATTTTCTTCCTCTGACTTCTGGCACATAGAAATTGAAAATTAAGATGTTGACAACTACGGTTTGTTCTTAGGCCTCTCTCCTGGATTTGCAGAATACTAGTTCCATGTTATAGCATCATACAATTGCCCTTTCCCAGAGTTCTAATTGCCTCTTGTTATAAAGACTCCAGTCACAATCAGTCACAATCAACCGAGGCTTTTGGACCCAAGATCTGGATCCTAAAATTCCTGCCAAAGTCCTGACTGTAGCAAGATAACGTTTTGTGGCCTGACATTGTAGAAGTAATTCTGTTTGCCTGAGGCCATGGCGGGTCACTCAGAAGGAAAGTAGTGTCCTCACAATGGACCAAGGCACTCTTTCTACCTGTCTTTGACTTTTCCAATGGAGATAAGACAAAAAGGACACAGATGACAGAAGAAAGAAACAATTCCATCTAATGGGTTTGTTTATTAGGTTACTTACAGGAGTCGGGATGAGATATCACAGTAGCATGGGTGACTTAAAGGCAGCCGCACTACCAACGGCACACCCCAGCCTGGGTGAGACAGCTCAGGAAAGCTCACCCCCAAGGCTCCCTGAATCATCTGCCAACAGTTCAACAGGTCTGGAGAGTCTCCTCCCTTCTGCTGGCGCTGTTACTGCCTACCTAGCCCTGGGGAGGTAGATGCTGTAGATCCTTGTGAATGAACCTTATTCCAGGAGTTTCCTAAGACTACCAATTGTTTTGCTTCCAGACACTTGGAATTTTTGTTTAATTTCTTGGTCTTAAATTGCCCTCCTGAATGAAGTGTTTCCATTGGAGAAATTGCTACTCAACACTACCCAGCCAGGGCTCAGCAAAGGGAGGCAGATTCAGCAAGAGGCCAGCATTTGGAACCCAGAAAAAGGGTCATCGCCAGAACCAGAATGTGCTAGTACCTTGTCTTTGGGCTTACTGCCTCAATAACTGTGGAACAGAAAACCTGCTGTTTGATTTTGCTGTTGTTGTTGATTTTCTTTTGTTTAATGTCATATCATTATGAAACACTATCTCTGTATGTAGCCCAGGCTGGCCCATACTCTCTGCCTTTCCTCCTGCCTCAGCCTTCTAAGTGTTACGTGGGTTACGTGGCACAGTGCCCATCTTAGTATTTTGTCATTACAGATTCAAGTCAAAAATCAAAGAGCCTACCTCTTTATTGATCTAACCCAGCGACATTACTCACCAATGTATTAACAGTCTAAGCCAGCATGACTCAGGGCTTTATTATATGAATATAAGAGAGCTCCAGCTTTTTTACATATGTTTAAAGTATATTTTATATATAATATACCTCTAAGCATTCCTTTAAGGATTTTTCTAGCAAAAACACAATTAATTGAATGTTTTTTTAAAACAAAATATTATAATTGCTACTGTCCATGAGACTCAAGGTGTTATGATGTTATTACATGCCCATAATGGCTCTTCCCAATTCTTTAAAATAAATAAAGCTATGGGTACTCTAAAAGTGCCTATCAGTTGAAGTTGGGGCAGAGTATCTGAATCATAAGAAAATCAGAAAACATTAAAACAACTATTAAACAATCGGGAATGTGTCCAAGGAGCACAGGATCCAACCCGTAAGAGTTTCAAGTTCCAAAGGTAGAGCATTTTGAGCAAGGTAAATCCGCATTAAATTATAGCCCAAAGAATCCAGCAAGTGCATAGATCCATACTACATACATAAACTATTGCATAATCTAGTAGATTGCATAGGAGACTTTAAGTCTTCCTCGTGGAAGAATTCTAGATAGATTTCCCTGTCCTTCCAAGAAGTGAATTTAATTACCACCCCAAAATTACCTTTTGGGTGTTGGGTAACAGTAAAAAACTCTTTTCCAAGGAATGACAGAAAAAAGTAAGAGGCAACACCAGGAACTGGGCAGATATTCTTTAGCTTAAAACTATACATTAGGAGGTGAGGGTTGATAACATAATATTTACTGATGGCAATAGCTATATGGATATCACATGCTCCAAACACACACTCAGATTGGGGACATTCTTCTGGATATTTGGTGAATACTCTCCAAAACTATCAAAATCCTAGGATACAAACAAAAATAATCAATCAATCAATAAATACATAAATAAATAAATGAAGGGAGAGTAGAAACTGGAGAAACAGGTTATCTGTATAAAACCCTAGGACAAAGAAAGTCTTTGGTGGAAACCCTGGTCATCCTCAAATTGAACCTTCAGTTTAATCTTTAAAAGATTTCACTTCAGTCACTCGGAGAGATGTGAAAAGAAGGAAAATCTTCTAACAAAATATGAATAAATGCTTTTTTAAGATGAAAACAATGTAATGCTGCACAATCACACCTAGAGAGGTCCCGTGCATTCACACAGGTTAGCACATTGATAGTCCTTCACTCTAAAGGTATTGTGGAAGTTCTGGTATACTGAAGTTTTAGAGGGTTCTTTCAGGGAGACAGACACTTTCAAGAAAATGTGAACGAATGAATTCTTTGCTTGGATAATCCTTCCTGCTTCTCACAATGCCGCTCTTTTTTTTTTTCTCTCTCTTTCTGGGCCTGCCCTTTCTTAATTCCTTAAATCTATCTTTCTCCTCCTTTGAAAATCAAAGGCATAATTAGAGGGCATGCGGCTCCACCTTTTATGGAAATAGTCCTGGTCCTTATTTGCATGTGTTTGCACCCATTGCCAGCTGCCCCAAAGAGCAAGAGAGTGGCTATATATCTCCTTGTTATCAAGAAGATTTTTGTTCAAAGCCAAAGATTAGAGCCGGCAGCAAGGGCAGAAAATAACTTCTTTCCCCCTCTGAGAAATACGAGAGCAGTTTAAAGTGAACAGAAGTTAGTGGATCGGTGAACGAGAAGAAAACATCATTGCCTCTGAAACAGTCTTGCTCCCTCAGCTTTGAATAACAATATCCAGATCGCCATTATGCAGCTTCCAGTTGGCTTCCCAGCCTGGATCACGCAAGTTCCCCTGCCTGCAGTTAGACCTGTGGGAATAAAATGCACAATATACACAGTACAGAAAGACAGAGTTAAATCTTCACAGGGAAGCTTTCCCCCCCCCCCTTAATCTAAACGCTCATTTCTGCCATTAACAGGTGTAAAATGTCTTCTGACAAAAAAGTGCAAACTGGTAAATGTGCTTTTGAAGTAGGTAACACAAGTTGCATATAAATAAGGCATACTGGAGACTGTCTGCTTCGGTTTTACAAAGCAGATGTCTGCTGTCCTAAGCAAATAGTTCAAGTTGTTTCCAAAATATGGAGGCAGAAAGCAATAGAGGTACCATTTACACACTCATTAGTCAGAAAGGAAATGTATCTGCTTGGGAAAATTGCTACTCACTAAAAAAACAAGTTTCCCTGGCAACAGCTTCATTACACAACTCTCAGGCCACTTCTATCATGAGAAGAAGAAGAAAAAAAAATGGTGAAATACATAAAAAGATTTTTAACAAGTTTTAAAAATGTTGGTCATGAGAACATTTCCTTTGATGGTGGTGTCCAACTCAAATAGGGCATTGTCATATGTAAATGTGTTGGGTCACACCCTTGCTAGTCTAAGACTTGCTTCACGCACTGTCCCCGCACGCTTTATACCACAATGAAAAAATTGACCATATCTAAAACTTAACTCTTCAGTAAGTCCAAATCACTAAGAGATGGAAAAACCATTATAAGTCATTGTATAACGGAGACAGAGGGAGGAGAGAAAGGGAAGGTTGGAAGGAGGGGAAGGAAAGAAGGGAGGAAGGCAGTCAATGGCTCCTGGAAGAGGGAGAACCAGCTTCTTCTTTCTTCTCCCTCCCCCTCTCCCCCTCCCTCCTCCTCCTCCTCTTCCTCCTCCTCCTCTTCCTCCTCTTCCTTTTTTTTGAGAGATGGGACCCCCAATCTTAAATGATCAGTTTTACCTATGCAAATAAGAACAGCACTAATTCAACTCAGTAAGTACACATATATACTCACAAAAATAAAATAAATACAGAAGAGGCCATGGATTCGGATTTGAGGAATGACTGGACAGACATGAGTTGGAAGTGGGAGGAGGTTTGGAAAGGATGCAAATACAGTGGATTTCATGTATGAAATCCTCAAAATTATAAAATGATTAAAAAAAATAAAAACCAGAGAAATGGAAGTAGCGAGTGAAATCTCATCCCTCTGGCTGGTTCTGTTCACAAAAAATGTCCATTATATTTCTTTGAGGCTTTCCTTAATTCCTTCCTTAATATTCAAAGTCTTACCTCACACACACACACACACACACACTGAAAAATTATGATAACAGAAATTTCAGTTGCTTGATAAAAGGGTCAATGAAGACTCCGAATTCCATAATGTACTTCATCTTCTTCCACGTCTTCCAATTACCAGAGGTGAAATTCAAAAAAGAGGTGAGCATTTCTGTCTAAAAAGGATTATTGTTCAAAAGGGTATGAAATTTATTTCAAAGTTCACCCAGATTCAGTGAGGAAATACCTTAATTTGCCCAGGAAAAAAAAAAGCTATAAGATATGGTTATTTTTCCCATGAGTACTGCACTGTGGCTAAAAATAAAATAGACCATCTGAGTATGCCAGCATTCTGGGTTGCTCTGGTATCTATGTCAGCTCTGAAATCTGTCTGGAAATACAGAACTTTTTCTCTCAGCAAACTGTTGCCTTGTAATGCTATGTATAAATGTATTTAATTGCTGACTCACCTCTAGAGGTCATAAGCAACAGCATGTTGGAAATGTTTGTTAATTGTACCTGGTAACAATCAATACACCTTAGCTTTTTGTAAATGATTATCTTTAGCCCTGGGCCCCAGAGAGCTAGTAAGTATTCAAGAACTCAGAAAATGACAGTCAAGTCTCCCACCCATCATTCCCACGGTAGTGTGAGAAAGGGAAACACACTATGATTGTGTAGATGCACATTCAAATGCACCATCACATAACTTCTTCAGTCCCTGCTATGTGCCCTCTGGTTTGAATCCTCATATCAACCTTCTCAGGGATGATAAAGCTTATATTTCTTTTTTTAATATTCAATATTTTATTTAAACCGTTTCTGGGAATAAATGGGAATAAATAAACCTCTAACATTCACATTTTTTTATTGATCTCTACATTTTTCTCTGCTCTCCTCCCTGCCTCTCACCTCCCCTCCCTTTCAACCCTCTCCCAAGGTCCCCATGCTCCCAATTTACTCAGGAGATCTCGTCTTTTGCTACTTCCCATGTAGATTAGATCCATGTATGTTTCTTTTAGTGTCCTCATTGTTGTTTAGGTTCTCTGGGATTGTGATTTGTGGGCTGGTTTTCTTTGCTTTCTGTTTAAAAACCACTTAGGAGTGAGTACATGTGATAATTGTCTTTCTGTATCTGGGTTACCTCACTCAAGAAGCAAACTCACCCAAGAGAACTAGACAGCAGGAAATAATCAAACTGAGAGAAGAAATCAACAAAATAGAAACAAAGAAAACAATACAAAGAATCAATGAGACAAAACATATTTCTTTTTTTAATATTTATTTATTTATTATGTATACAACATTCTGTCTGTGTGTGTGCCTGAAGGCCAGAAGAGGGCACCAGACCTCATTACAGATGGTTGTGAGCCACCATATGGTTGCTGGGAATTGAACTCATGACCTTTGGAAGAGCAGGCAATGCTCTTAGCCACTGAGCCATCTCTCTAGCCCCCCAAAACATATTTCTTAAAGGATGGTTCTGAACTCATACTTGAAGTCATTTGGCCTTTATCATAGTGTGTGTGTATTTAATAGTAACTTTTATCAACAATTAATTCAAAAGCTTTCAAACAGCACCCGCACCAAACAACCCTGGGTGACTGAAGGCACAAGTCTCTTGCCTCCTCTGGCACTCAGACACTCGGCTGTCTACCTCTGAGCCAGGCTCAGTCTAGCATTTGGAACCTGTAATGTCAAGCACTAGGGAGTAACCATCTTTGGGAAGAAGTGAGGGGTGTGGGTGGCTGTTTTCAGTGGAAAACCTCAGAAGGATGAGATATGCGACTTCACTGAGTGGCCTGCCTTGCCATCCTCCTGGATCTTGCATTTCGGGAGCACGAAGCAAAAGATGTGGGCAGATGCACGATTGAAGCGCTGTCACTGAGTTAAAGTGAGAAAGTACTTGGTGGGGAGGGGGTATGGGAATTTGCAGAAATTCTCAGGAAAGCAAAGAGAGAAAGGGCAAGAACCTGTATTAAGCTGATGCTAGGTGCTGGGTACATTATATTTAATCCCCAACATTTTTTTACATGGGTGCTGGTACTCCTGGTTGTCACGGCAACAACATGTCCTGTCTTTTTTTTTTTTTTATGTAGTAGAATTGTGCAAAGTAACTCTTAAGCACCTTATCAACATTGTGAGAAAAGTTCTTTTATGACCACTGTACGGATTACAAATGTAAGACTTTAAGACATTCAGCAAATGCAACCCAAAATCCACAAACAATCACTGTTCCGTAGGATTCTAGGGAGCCTACGCCACATTTATTCTTCACTCTTTCTAGGAAGCCGGAGGACTCATGTCATCTTATTGCCAGCGTTCCCTATCAACACTGATGTCCCAGAGCTGCAAGGCCTTTCTTCTTCAGCATTCCCGCTCCCAGGAGCACTGTCTTAACCCCAGCCCCAAGGGTATGGCTCACTTTAGAAGCGCCTCCCAAATCTTGAATTCACAAACTTCCACCCGTGTGTTTCCTTTTAGGAACACAGTGCACATAACCCCTGGCTGCCTCGTGAGTGAGGGCGGGACTGGGCCAAGGGAATTTATTTATTTTTTTAATTTATTTATTTATTAAAGATTTCTGTCTCTTCCCCGCCACCGCCTCCCATTTCCCTCCCCCTCCCCCAACTAAGTCCCCCTCCTCAGCTGAAGAGCAATCAGGGTTCCCTGTCCTGTGGGAAGTCCAAGGAACCCCCACCTCCATCCAGGTCTAGCAAGTTGAGCATCCAAACTGCCTAGGCTCCCACAAAGCCAGTGCGTGCAGTAGGATCAGAAACCCATTGCCATTGTTCTTGAATTTAATAGGCGTTGTTTTTCCTCATCTAACACAAACATTTTGCAGACTGTGAACGACAGGACACTCGGCTTTTTAAACCGCAATTAACTACAGGGCATCAGAAAAATAATCCTAACGCCTTGACTATGTTTTACGCTTTCTTTTTTAGCACACATTTTTAAAGGTCTCTTTTGATCATTTCACACCAGTGTACAATGTATTTTAACCCTATCCACACCCCATTGCTCTCTCCTCTCAGAGCTCCCCACCAGGTTCCCCTCAGCTTCATCCCCTGCCCCCCCCCCAGCCACTGAATTCAATTAGAGCACATACAAAATATGTATGTGTGTAGGTAAACCTACACAGCAGACAGCAACCGCCAAGACCTCCTCGGCTGTAGGGAGGAACTCTTATGCCCTTCCCATCACTCATTATGAAATTTTGTCTGGTTTGGTCTTGTCCAGGTCGTGTGCTGCCAGCACAGCCACTGTGAGTTCTTGAGGGCATGTCTAGAAAACTGTCCGGGGAGCACTTTCCAACCTTTGTGTCTTGGAATTCTTCCTCCCCTTCTCCCGCAATGAATGTTTTCTCTGTATTTTTTCATTTGTTTCCCAGGTAAGAAAGAGATTATAGATACCATTTTCAAAGAGAAGTAGAAATTTCTTAAATGCTTATTTATTTATTGAGGGGGCACACATATGTCATGGCGTGCCTGTGGAGGTTAGAGGGCAGCCTAAGAGAGTTGCTCCTCCCCCTGCCACCTTGCGGATTCTCAGATCGAACTCAGGGATCAGGTTTTGCAACAAACGCCTTTCTGTTGAGCCGCCCCACCCGTCTTTATGTTAGTTTTCACAAGTCTGTAATGCTCTTCCGAATGAAGTCAGTTGTCCAGAAGTTCACCCAATAGATACTGAAAAAATTCACAGACTCTAAGCCGACAGGGGAGCTTGGAAATGAATAATTGTGTCGACTAAATAGACATGCTAAAAATCCAAGTCATTGTTCACATAAAGCACAGGTAACACATTTACTTGAAAACTGTCTGTAGAGGTAACAAATGAACTCTGTTCTTTTGAAATTCATTATTTATTTATTTATTCAACAAGTATTTATTGTGTTTCCAGCATTATTCTTGGTAACGATGACATAACAAAGGAAACACAAAGCCCTATCCGTTGTGAAGTTTGCATGCTGATAGGAACAGAGAAACAAATATAAGTAAGATAATGACTATGACAGTCATCGAACTAAGGGAAAAATAAAGCAAACACAATAGGGAAGCAAGAGGTGGTTTGCGACATTCAGTAAGTGGGTATGGGAGAAATTCTTGACACAGTTCATAGGCGCTTTCAAAATATTGGTCTTGGAAAAACTTACATATCGAGAATAAGCATTTAAGATTTTTAGTCCTCTGTGGACAAGAAAGTCAGCCAAATACATTAATATTGTTGGATGTTTCTTAATTTTAGGCATGAGATGAGATGTTTTATGGACTTTTTCTAGAATAAATTGTAGGGAATCATAAAGCATGACAGAAAAAGACAGGCTATGCCTGGCGATTTGCTGAAGACAGACTAGACCATTGATGATTTCCTTGTCTGTGACCCTGGGGGACACTGGCTACCGTCTCAGACCTTATGCAGCCCCCAATGAAATCTAGGCACATAACTAGAATCCCATCTGGAGCCTCTTTGAAAATCATCAAGCTAACAGATTCCTGCTGTCCTTGCATGACCCTGGTACAGCCGGAGGAACAATTGAGGCGCAGGCGATATGACATGGTCTGTCTCCCTCACAGGGCTCTCCTTAGTGCCTGCAAAACAAATCAGAACGCACAGCACTAATGGCTAAGCAGACGAGTTTGTCTTCATTGGATTTCTTTTCTTCTCCCCCCCCCATTTATAAAATGGCAACAGTGGATAATGAGAAAATCATTTGCTAGTAAGATGAAATAACTTCACAACAGGAAGACCTTGAAAGGGGATTGCGAAGAATTGGGGTTAGAATTCCAATTGTCACTCAAAACACAAACATCTGTAGCTAATCTTTTATTATTTTTTTTTAAAAAAGAGAACAAACTATCTTTTCTTCATTATACATACCAATCCAAGTTCTCACTCCCTCCACTCCTCCCATCACCTCCACATCCCTCTCACCCCACCCCCATCCAATTCTCAGAGAGGGTAAGACACATTGCTTTGGGGAAGGTCCAAGGTCCTCGCTACTATATCTAGGCTGAGCAAGGTATCCATCCAAAGAGAATACGTTCCCAGAAAGCCAGTACATACAGTAGGGATAAATCCTGGTATGATTGTAGCTAATCTTAAATGACAAAAGAAACCCCGGCTATCTTCTGCTTCGGTTCCTTGACAGTATCAGGAGATGTAAAATTGTCCATGAGCCTCAGAAAGATTTAACTCTTCACCAATATTTAATTTTCATTTTATTTGTTCACAAATTGCCATCAAGCTTTTGGCCAATAAGCTATTATCTTCATTTACTCTTAGCATCCAATACTATATAAGCATTTAAAAATAAACATTTTTTCTTATAAAATTGCTAAGTACTAATGTTCCTTCCATTTTTATCACTTATTTCCATTACCTTTCTGAAACACAATAAACAAATTTTCACACACAATTCTGGCTGCTTCCTAGTTATGGAAAACGTAAAATTTAGACATTTAAGAAATACACCCGAAATGTATTTATTTGACCTCAAAAGCTTCTCAATCCATTTAAGATTTCCTATTTAAGAACTATAGAGTGGACCAGAAGATCCATCGGAGGGAACCTTTGTCTGGCGATGGATGGAGATAGAGACAGAGACCCACATTGGAGCACTGGACTGAGCTCCCAAGGTCAAAATGAAGAGCAGAAGGAGGGACAACATGAGCAACAAAGTCAGGACCACAAGGGGTGCACCCACCCACTGAAACCGTGGGGCTGATCTAATGGGAGCTCACCAAGGCTAGCTGGACTGATGGAGCATGTGATCAAACCGGATTTTCTGAATGTGGCTGACAATGAGGGCTGAGAAGCCAAGGACAATGGCAATGGGTTTTTGATTCTACTGCATGAACTGGCTTTGTGGGAGCCTAGTCTGTTTGGATGTTCACCTTCCTAGACCTGGATGGAGCGGGAGGACCTTGGACTTCCCACAGGGCAGCGAACCCTGACAGCTCTTTGGACTGGAGAGGGAGGGGGAGGGGAAGAGGGAGTCGGGGGAGGGGGAGGCAATGGGAGGAGGTGGAAATTTTTAATAAAAAGAAAGAAAAAAAACCCAATGGTAATAAAACATATTCATAGCACAAAAAAAGAACTCTAGAGTGGAGATAGCTCCACCGCATGTTATAGTACCAGAGTCACTATTGAGGACATCGCTAAAGTTCTTAGCTGGAATCAGCAGAAAGGCACTAGCAGTGAGACCACTCAGGCATTCAGCACTCACTCCCAGCTCTGTTCAAGATGCTTCACTGCAGCTTAATAGGTAAATGTCACAGCTCTCTGCCACACGCATCAAGGACTTTCCTGGCACCCATGTGCCTACTTCAGGATGAGCAATATTTCATAGGCATCAGAATTAACCATCCTCTAAATTCAATTTAATAAGACTGCGTTTTCCTCGGTGTTTCACCTTTGTGTATAATTTATTATCATTTCACATGAAAAGCTACAAGCTCAGTGTGCACATTCATGACTGTATTTCCTGTAAAGGAAGCCCTTATCTTTTCCAGCTTTAAATGCTGGAAGCAATGGCAACTATAATTGGGTGCCTTCTCAGAGCATCTATCGAAGTTCATACGAAAAGGAAGATTAGAGGCCAAATATCAGTGTTTACTATTACAAAGAATCCCCAAATCTCCCTTTCTGTCTTTCAGCAATGAAATGGAAATCTACAAACAAGGACTCCTAGAACCTGCGAAACCCTGCACTATTGGCAAAGCCAGGAAAGCCAGGATTGCACAGGGTCATTTGAAAGACAGAGTGTGAAGGCACGGAAGCGAGTGTGTATATACTTTGTCTTAACTTTTATTTTTCCTTTCTTTCTTGGAGCAAATCTGAGGCACCACAGATGCCACGGTGTATACATGAATGGAAAAGAAAATGAAGCAAACTATGCCTGCCAAAGTGTATCCAGTACCAGAATGCAAGTGTCCACGGACGGACAAGGATGTTGTGCAACCCTCAGCATCACATCAGCCTCTCCTTGAAAGGGAATACTTCAGTTAAGACTTCCTGGGGAGGTCCTAGTTCAGGGAGATGCTATGAGGACGATACCTTCATGCTAAAAAAAAAAAAAAAAAAAAATCTTCTAGATGGGGATAGGAATATCGAATTCACAGGATCTACCTCTCATCACCACCATTTGTAAGATCAGCTGTGTGCTGATCTTACAAATGGACCCGTGGTCCTTATTGCAAACATAGGTGCCAAACTCAGAAGTCCTAGTTTCTCAAAAGCGATGCATGCTCTTGGGTATCCTCAGTGGCAGAGGTCAGAGCCCATCAAGTCAGATGCCAATGGTGTTCACTCCACACAACAGTTTCCTCCCTAGCCACACACACTTAACAACAGACACATCACAAGCTCACTTGCCAATCCCTCTAATGGGTCTTTGTTTTCAGAGAACAATGGGAATTATAGGAGTAGATTGCCTCATCCGTCTATAAATAGCTGTTGTTAAATGTGGTTCTCTATTGTTGTTCAAGTTTAAAAATGAACTTGATACTTGGAAGAAAACATTCATCTATTGGATAGTTTATGATGCCCCGGTGACGTCATTGTATCTAGGTGATTAAGGACCTATTTGGTTTTCCAATCAGACAAATCCCCAGCTCTCAAAGGGAATTTTAATCAGCCCTGCCAGCCATGCTCAGATTGTCCCTGGGAACAGGGCACTATTGACCTTTCCTGCACAGCAAATTTAAATGTGAATCACTGGACTGGTTGGGATTTCTGCCATTTCCCCACGGAACAAGATCCGAGATGAACTTTCAGCTTCGGCCATACATTACCAACACAAACGCAGAAGCTGTGAAAAGCCAGGAGCAGAATGATGTCTTTTCCGGGACGCAAAGGTCATCGCTGTTTTCGCTCATTCCTTCCAGCTGACCGCGGGTTCCTACACTGACTGTCCCATTTAGAGAACTCAAATTGGAAAATGACTGTCCTTATGAGTTTGTAGCATGGCCACTGCATCAAGATTATCGACTAAATTTAACTTTGCTCTCATTTGTATGTCAAAGAAAAAGCAGTTTCCCTTGTGACAAAACAGGCCAAAAATGATTCATTTTTTTAAAGTGAAAAATATGATTCTATTTATCAGAACAGTTTATTTTTCCCTTGTATCACTGAGGGGGAAAAAAGAAAATAAAATCCCTAGGTAAAATTTTTTGCAGAGATTTGTGGCTGTCACAACAAGCACTTCTAAGGCACAAACTCACGAAGCTGCTAGGTCATCGGGAATTCATTAAGCAGAATGGTGAATCACACAGCAAACAAGATCTCACCTGATAGAACAGGAATCACACAGAAAGCGGATCTCTAACCAGTGGTCAAAGTAACTTGCGACAAACACCCATGCGAGTCCCATGATCTTTAGGACGAGACTCCATGCTGCTTTCATATGCCCGAAACTATAGCCATAAAGGATGTAATCATATGCAGGCTGCTACATCATAGCAGGCTAGCAATTGAAGAGCGAGAGGAGGCAAGCTGGAAGGAATTAACGGACAGTCCCACCAAAATGAATACCTTAGGGCTTTTGATACCCGCTATAAAAGGTACTATCTGTAACCAAGGTCATTCTACACCCAAATACCGGGCCTCTAAGCTAATTTTCAATCTAATTTAGTTAGCTACCCCATAATATTTAATTCCAAAATAAGTATCTACTTAATTATTTCTCTACATCAGGAAATATTTATTTGTTTTTTTACATCTGTGTGTGTGTGAGAGAGAGAGGGGGGGAGGGAGAGGAAAAGGAAGGGAGGGAGGAAGGGAGAGAGGGAGGAAGGGCGGGAGGGAGGGAGGGAGCAAGGAAGACGTACATGTTCTGGAGGACAACTTGAAGGAGCTGGTTCTCTCCTCCCACCATGTGAGTCTGGGGGATCAAAGTCAGGTCCTCGGGATTGGCAAGAAGCATCCTTATCAGCCGAGTCATCTCAGCATTGCTTTCAAATATTTTAAAAGCCCAGCTCTTCTAGGTCTAAAAGCAATTAACTTCTTAAACTGTAAAGTCATTAACTCTGCAATTGGTGTGAAGGAGACTTTGGGGTTTGAGACTAGGATTTCTTTTGTCACTGCTACTGTGTTTTAATTGGTGGGCTATCCGCTATATTACAATGATAGGCAGATTTGGTTATACATTATATTTACAAATTACCTTCACCATAAAAATGAGGCATCACTATAAGAGACAGGAATTATCTTAAGGTTCCTCTGGAAACAAATGCACAATTGCTTGACCCTCAGCTATATATGATATCAATTTGACATTGACTTCTACTGCACAGTATTAAATGTGAACCATAGCTTGAGAGTTGAGGAGATCGCTGACTCAGTGAGGTTTATCTTGCAAGTATCAGGATCTGAATTAGAGCCCCAGAGCACAGCCCTAGCCCAAGTCCGGTGCAGCTGTAATTTTAGTGTTGAGGAGGTGGAAACAGGTAGTAGATCCCTGGAGCTTGCTGGCAAGGCAGCCCAGCCTACTTGAAGAGTTCCAGACCATCGAAAAACTCTGCCTGAGGATCTAGTGGCAGTTTATGGTTGGGGAAGATGGTGGTATTGTCTTCAGTGTGTAACTGCTGCTCAACTGCCCATACCTCAGTGGAGATGTGGTAACTGCTCAACTGCCCATACCTTAGTAGGTAACCTCCTAACCAGCTGGTATAAGCAACTCTAGTTAAACTTAGTAGCAGGAAATAAGAAAAGATGGATGGAGCTTTTTCCGGAAGATGAAAAGTTCCAATGGGAGGGGGAAAGAAAAGGGAAATGGGGATGGGCAATGAGAAATTAAATACAGATATAAAACAATCCAAAAGTTTTTTCAACGGTGTTAATTTTTAAAAAAAAAAGTAAGTAAAAATAAAAACCACAACTCTCACTTCAAGGGAATAAAAACAAACATTTTGATGTAGAGTCAAATTTGAGTACCCAAGACCTAGGGAACACAGAGCACATGGGAAAAAAACCCATGTAGTTTTATAGTAGCATAACAAAGAGAGCCATAAATCAAGACACGTTTAGGATATATTGGTGGAAACATCAGACACAGATACAAGAAAATGGGGGAATTTCTGCCATAGGATTCATTCAGCATTCGGGTGTTGTTTGATGATATCCTTAGCTTTTGGGGTGGTGGAAATCAGTGGTCTGCTAAGTTCATAGATTGTAAAAGGTTTATATCTGGTAGTCACTGGACGTTAGTGCTGAGATTGAGATGGAGAAGGAAGTAGTTATTCAGGAGGCTACAACCAGCCCCAAATAGAATATAATTAGGCTCTGGACCTGCAACATTCCAACATCTCCACATCACTGCAGTTCTACTCAGTCGATCGGTCTTTGCTGCCCGGCTTCTTTCCAAGAATTCTTTACAAAGGTGAGTGGGGCCTGAAAAACAACACTTAAGGTTATGCTCTGGCATCCATACACACACACA
>NC_022030.1:30775180-30792393 GCF_000317375.1 Microtus ochrogaster
AAAAAAAAAAGAAAAAGTTATAAATCATTTGTGTGGTCTTTGACATACCTTGACAATTTTGAATAAAATAATGAAAAAGCAAAAATTAGTATAGACATTATTCACTCTCTGTAAAGGGTGAGTGGCTGCCTGCTTCTTCAGCTGCGGAATCTAGGAAAAGTAACCATGACACCAGACCTGGGCCAGGTAATCACATAAGACTTAGCTCATATCCGCCAACAACAGTTGAATAGCCTGAGTTTCAAAGACAGAGGCTCTCTGTTATACAGCTTCAAGTGTCAGTCTCGGGGCTCCAGGTCAGAATTCCAACCCAGGTCTAGCATATTTCAAGGGCTGCATTCTATGGATTGGCCATTCAACTCCATTTCTGGGCAAACCACCTCCTATCAGTCATGCAGATGTGATGAACAACTGTAAGCAGTGCCGAAGAGCAGAACTGAGAGCAGAAGACAAACCCATTTTCCTAGGTTCTCACTGTTCTGTGTTTTAGGAGGGCTTCTCTCAGAACTCTAGCCTCGCAGTGGGGAAGACTTTCTGGTGTTGCTCAGAATGACGACTGCAAGAGTACCTAAGCCAAAAGTGTACCAAAGACACTACAAAGTCATTCTGATGCAACTGTTCCAATCAATAAAGAACAGCCCACAATGCAATCAAGCTTCCAAAATGATCTTAAGATAGAGACAGAGAAATTAAAGCCCAAGGTCAGGTTTTGATGGTGTTCCACATCCTACCACCTAGCTCTGATTTTATGCATATTTCAGCAGGCATGCTTTTGTAATTCCCAGAAATAACAAGCAATGCCAGAATCATCATGAAAGCGCTGTTAACTTAAAATCAATATAGAACCCACAGCACCGAGAACACTGAGGTAAACTTGGACGCCAGCAATTGGAAAAGTATTCTTTTTATCTGAACCGGGTGATAACCAACAAAGACAAGCACTGAATGTTACTCAACCATCGGCGTTTGTTCTCCCAGCTCCCATGCTGTTTGCGTTGCTCGTGTCCGGGCACTGCCAGTGATGGAAGATGTTGAAACCTTCAGAGCAGCTATCTCCGAAGCACTGTACATGTCTGAGTTACTTGTAGAAGGACCGTTTACCTTCAAATAATATACTTATATTTAGAAAGACTGACTCTGTCTCTCTCTCCATGACTGTGTGTGTGTGTGTGTGTGTGTGTGTGTGTGTGTGTGTGTGTGTGTCAACTCGACCTCATGAATCCCAGATTGGTCTCAGGTTTATGTAGCCAAAAATAGGACAGTCTTCTGAACCCCCACCCTTGCTCCTGGATGCTGAGACTACAATCACGTACCACTGCACTAGGTTGACAGGTTGCTGGGGATTAAATCCAGGGCCTTATGTATGCTAAGCAAACACTGGCAGCTGAACTTTATCCTCACCCAAAAACTATGTTGCTGTCAAATAGAAATTTCAATGTTTCTTTCCTTGAGAGAGCACACAACAATTAACAAGTTGTCAAACTGATGATAAAGTTGCCATGATGATCCAATTACATAATACTATTGGTTACTGGCACAAAATGAAGAGAATAAAATGTTTAATTCAAAGGAAATCCATGACTTTTAACGACTAATCTCATCCATTACCTAATTTGACACACAGTAGGTCTTCAGGGTGTTGTTAAAGAAATGTAGGGAGTTTGGTGTGTTGTTGTTCTTTTGGGGGGGGGTGCTTTCCATAATTTGTTTTATTTTCAGTGAGAAGTTTATCACCCCCAAAAAGCAAATGGGGTCTCTGGAAACAAATATCATTTCAGAGTCAGGTGTCCCCAAACACGAGAACCAATCTAAAACGAGCCTTTTAAATTTTAAGTCACAGAAACAAAAAAAGAATACTACAAAAAAAAAAAAAACGATTTCAAAATAAAGCCCAGACAGATTAAGGAAGAGTATGTCGCATCTGCAGGTCTTCAGAGAAGCCCAGCTCTTCCCAGGTAAGATAACTGCAAACTCTGTGAGTAGGCCAGGGCCTGTTGCACAGCACAGAGCGAAGAGCTTCAGAGCAAGTGCTAGACGGAGCGACCGGCAGCATCAAAGGTTGTTATAAACGTCATAGATCCAGTCTCGTGAACAGAATCGTACACTGAAGAGATTTTAGGTGTAAATGTCTTGTGGAAATCTTTATAATTAAAGAAAGGCCCAATCACACACAAAGTCCTCCTCCACTGCAACTTCTCAATCACTGTGTTGATTGAAGCTGGCAGGTACAGAGGGGTAGAGAATGCAGCATTAAACCTGACAGGCAATTTGCCTTTTCCATTTGCCACCAAATAAATGTTGATTTTTGCCATTTGTTCATCTTCTCCATGCATCATAGAGGCTTAAGGGGAAGAATTAATATCATTCTGGGGCTATCACAAAGAATGGGAATTGTAAGTTTGTATGTAAAAGGGAGACATTTAAGTTTTCTTCAGAAGCCATAAAAAAATCTCAGCTAAAGCCTAATAGTGGCTTTCTTTGGGGGGGGGAATAACAAAACAATTAATATGTTCTATATAACAGAGTAAATTCTCTTGTCAAAGCCGGCCTGTACAGAGGTTAGATGTCAAGAGCATCACTAGCAGATCTGGAAAACTACAGCAGACATGACAGAAAACTGACCTTCTGAATTCTAAATGTCTACAAAGAAAGCAAAAACAACCCTAAAATGAAAACAAAATAAACCCCACAAAACATAGATTAATTAGTGAGATGACAGGAAAAACGATTCTGAGAGACCTGGATAAAATGCAGGCTGTGAACACACAAGTTCCAGCACACACACTCAGAGAGCATTTTTTTTTTCTCCATAAGGAGAGTAGGAAAGAACGAGGATGAATCCCTTTCTCCAAGCAACTTGTACTTGTCAAAACAAGTTAGCTACAATCACCTACCAGAGCTAACTGCAACAAATAATGTTGAAAGCTACAACGTACCATTCGAGCAGGCTCATCCTAGGGAGAAAAAGATGTAGGGTTCCCAGAAGGAAGATCCCTGGACCATGTAACCCAGTGGGATGTGCATACAGAAGCAACCTGGGCCTAGAACACATTTAGATTAACTGTCTACAACATAGCCTAAAACACAGTGGTTCTCAACCTTCCTAATGATGGGATCCTTCAGCACAGTTCTTCGTGTGTGGTGACCCCCAACCATAAAAATTCCTTTCTTTGCTACTTCATAATTATAATTTTGCTACTGTTATGGATTGAAATGTATATATTTTTGGAGACAGAGGTTTGCCAAAGGGGTCCTGACCCACAGGTTGAGAAGCACTGCTAATAACAAGGCCAGGAAAAAGCAGGACAGGATGGAGAGGGAAGGCAAGGAGGAAGGCGATGCTAGGCATTTCCTTCCAGGCCTTCATACTGATTACATTTTTAAGGGTCAAATGTTTTGACAACCATGTTAATCAGGAAAGTCTCTGGTTTTGCTGCCTCTGTCCACCGTAAGGACAACACAATATAGTATTTACTAGTACTATTTATGGGTCTCTGGAAGAGTCCTTAGCTGGAGAGGAACAAATTCAGAAACAAAGTCACAGGACAAAAAACACAGAATTGTGCTAATGCTCCAGAAAATGGTGCTCAGATGATTTGGGATAGCTGCCTTAAATTTAAAAAAAAAAAAAAAAAAAAGAAAAGAAAAAGAACTGGAAAACCCAGCGTTTGTTGTGTGAAGATTTGCCATAGTTTTAAAAGGCACTAAACACTGTTGAAAGCACAACTTATTCAAGGAACAAATAACAATCAGAAAGTGCTTCTTTCCAGTCCAGAGTTGCCAGGAGGAAGAACCAGAGTTCAGCGGGGAGGTTCACAGACAGGAAGGAGTTAAAGGGATCCAGTGAAACACGGGCTGTGCCCTGACTTCTCATCTTTTTACCTGCAACAGCACTGACCTTGGGAACAAGTAGCTGCCTCTAAAGGGTCATGGAACCTGACAGGAAATGACCAGTAAACACACATATGATAAGAAGTTTTGAATTACCCATAAATGTCTAAAAATGGTCATTTCTTGATTGTGTGCAATTTACATTCTAGGTTCACTTATAAAAGAACCAATCCTAAGAACGCAGGCTCTGGAGATTGCCGAGTGATGCATTCTGTTCAATACCACAAATAAGCTCAGCTCCTCCCAGTTTTCTCACAGGCTAGTGCGGCAGTAGAGCACCTAGGACTTGCCTCTGGTGGTCCTTGAGACCTGGGGCTCAAATCCACCTCTGAGGCAGCTGCCAACTCCAGACCAGCATAAATCATAAAGGAGGAGAGGCCACTTACCTGGTTAAACGTCAAAACATTGTTGGACTGGGAGAATGTGAACTGAGCACTTGGATTTGGCAGTGGAAACATCAGGATTTGAAATTCTGCTGCTAAGTTTTCTACCAGAAAATGTGGATCAGACTGGGGTGGTAGTGTCAGCATCGTTTCTTTACTTGGAGTGTTAGGGGCATGTATGGCACACTACTGTCTAGGCTGGTGAGGACAATGGAGGACATGGAATAGATGTGCCCCCTCCAGTTTGATGATAGCATTCTGAGGAGTTCTCCTCTCCCCGCCTCATCAGGAAAGCTCCTTTTGACTCTCAAGGCTCAAGTGTTGTTTTATTTTTGATGGTTTTATGTGTATGTGTATGTGTGTGTAGACTGTAGAATAGTCCCCTAATGCCATACATAACTACTGTTCACACTGGGAGCATCCTTTCTTTTATCCAGTGATCGTCGGTGAAAGAGCTCTTCCAAACTCCCACTTTGCAGAGGAAAAGCCAAGACCATTTGCCGTATTTCTCACAGTTTCCTACAGTCATCTGACTCCAGGAAGGGAAGGGGGGCTTTACAAAACCCAGTCAGAAAGTCACTCAAAAAATAATCAACAAACAAACAAGCACATAAATAACTCAAGAGAACGGAGGCATGACAGGAGCGGAAGTGGCACAATGTTGTGAATGCACAGATCACGTAGGAAATTTTCCAAAAACAACGACTTAAATTTTAAACTTCAAAGAAAGAGTTTATATAGCTTAGAACCACAGGCCCCATTGCTTCACTTTACGAACCTGCCCGATGCACAGGTCGTTCTTAAACAGACATGGAGACAATGCAACCCCAAAATGGAATAAAGTATCCCCTCCCCTCCTGCAAACAAAATTTTGATTTGTCATGTGGAATGGGTGAAAGTATCTTTGACCTACAGAGAGCCTTACATGACCCAGGAAACTGCATTTCAATCCTGTACATAACCTAACCCTTTACAAAGTCTTTCCTATAACTGCAATAAAGCCATGTGAGGCAAACACCCCACTAAAACACATGTGAAATATTAACCAAGTCATCAGAAACTAAAATACTGAAACTAAAAGTAACCAACTCAGTGTTCTAGATTCATTGCTTCACGATATTTAGGAAGAGTTTACAGCAAAATGCTTTCCTTATAATTTTATGCCTGAGATAAAGTACGTTAAGAAGGAATATTTTTCCAGTGTGGTTCTCACTTAAATGACGGAGTAAATTTGCACCAGGATAAAGGTAATAGTAGAAAGTGGGGGAGGGGGGCGGGAATCAGCAAAATATCACTTTTCAGATTATTCCCTTATGGCTCTTCCCTCTCCAATGCCCAGCCTGAAAACGTCAATTTTAACTCCTTTCCACCTGAACCCTTCCCGAAAGTAGGGCAGTTCGCCTCAGCAGACAGCTGCGGACACAGGCAGAGGAGACGCTGGAACCATTTTGGCACACCCTGACATATAAATGTCCGTCGCTAAGGATTTGTGCCTTTCTCTTTGTCTGTTTCCCTAGATTTTCCTATGAAGGAACTTTTGAGAAACAAAAGGTATCTTTACATCTCAGCTTTTACAGAAATCAGCAACATAACAGAGCACACTCAACAGGCTCACTACACCACCTCGAGAAAACTGAGTAAGGTTTCTTCCTCAGGTTTCAGGTCCAGAAGGGTCGAGTTTTCCTGTCTTAAACTGCTGGCCACTAAGTTTGTATTCATCTTCCTAGACCTGACCCACTGGTCCCAGGAACACACAGGTCTGAAACTCTCTCTGGCCCCAGAGCCCATGAGGGTAACCTGCAGGTTATGGTGTTGACAATATTCTTCCTTGCTCTTAGATTTTGAGGCTCAGAATGGACTCTTATTCAAACTATTGATACTTATAGTTATATTTTATTTGCGTTTTAATAAATAAAGCTTTCCCGAAGATCAGAAGCCAGGGAGTGGTGGCACACACCTTTAATCCCAGCAGCCACACTGGTTAGCTATAGAGCTGGATGGTGGAGGTACGTATCTTTAATCCCAGCACTAGAGAGGAATATAAAACAGAAGAAGACAGGAGTTCAGGGTCTCAGTCTGCGGTCTGAGATTTGGTGGCGAGCATTGCAGTCTTTAGTCACTCTGAGGACAGGATCGCCCCTTTGTTTGTTTGAGCCTTGGCAAAGGTAAGAACTCTCTAGTGGCTTGGGGGCTTTGTTTTACTGATCTTCAGCTTGAACCCCAAAATGTGTCTCTTGGTTTTTATTATTCACACTAAGATACTATCCTTCATTCATCATGGGAGGACTACAGAGGTAAGAGAAAACATGTGTCATCTCCTGCCTCATGCTCACCAACTTCTCAGAGCTGCCCAATGGCTGGCTGACAAAAACGATAATGAGATCACATCTGGATTCAAGGACGCAGGAGTTATGTCTGCCACATTCACTAGTGATCACATCTGGATTCAAGGACGCAGGAGTTATGTCTGCCACATTCACTAGTGAGGAGCCTTGTGGCAGACGTTCAATATTTGCTACTCCATCTCCAACCTGAACAAAAATCTGAATTTCATTCAATTCGCAGACTTCTTGATGTCTAAATACTTATCCTTCTTGAAGCCCTGGGCAAGAGTTAGAGGAGTCAAAGCCTTTTGAATATCCATTTCTGTGGGTACTACTATCACTCAGAGTGTGACAAAGCTTATTCCTCCTGGTGAACGGGGTTAGAGTTCAGTATGGAGCCACGTTCCCACCTCTTCACCACACACAGTAAGAGTCAGGACATCAGATGGAACTCTGAAACTGTTGCTAACTTTCCCATAAAACCAAAGAGTTCAAAATTCTTCTCTCGAGGGTAGCTCAGCCAGAGGCATTTAAGGATTCGGTCTGTGCAGGTACCCGCTCCACCCAGATGCTGAGTTTCCTGCCTTGCCTCATCCTATGGTCTTCCATAGATCCATACATCACAGTCTCAAGATCAGAGGTAACATTCAAATTTGACTTTAGACATCTCTCTAAAACCATTTAAGAAAACCTTGAACAAAGTAACTTTACAATGGCAAAATATAAGCTCCATGTGAATGTGTGTGTGTGTGTGTGTGTGTGTGTGTGTGTGTGTGTCACACACACACCAGAGCGGAGCAGTGCTCTGTGAACTTAGCACATGAAAAAAACAATCAAGCCCATTCTTCTTTTGATTGTTTTTTAGTGTTCTCAGCTGGAAAAAAAAAGTTATTTTTTTTTCTGATGTAAAACATCAAAGAAATCTATTTCCAAATTCTTACCTAGACTATTATATGGACCATCATTCACTGCTGACAATCCCCACTTCCAGCTTTGTGATCATGTTTATTATCTTTCCAAAGCAATCTTCCCCATCCATTTTCATCTCCCTAATCAAACAACATTGTTTAAAAAGGCAACTTCACTTAATACTTACTGCACTCTGCATTGCAACAGCACATGGCCTTTTCTCTCTCTCCACCCAACTCTTTGAAAGCATTTATGCCATTTATAAACTGTGACAGGCTCTCCTCCTCCTTAGTCTGAGAACAAACCACTTAGGCCAGGACCCTTTAAAAGTTTCATGACAAAAAAGTTCAACAGGAACTGAACAAAAGCCTTTCCAAGATGAAAAGTATATGAGGAAGAAAAAGTAAGTAAAGCTAGGTTGCTTTTCTCAAGATTGAAGGCATATTCCTTCCTTGGTGAAAAGCTCAAACTGCCTTTACAAGTTAACTCAGATGCTTCTAGAAGTTTCCTAAAGTAAAAATGCAGAGACCATTAAGGAAGTCTGAGAAAAAGACACTGCAGCCCACAGACAAGCATTAAAACTTGATGAAAAAGGATAAGCTTGGATGTACCTGGAACAGAAGATCCCCAGCTGTTCAACAGTCCAAAAGATGTGCAGTTCTCAGACCATAGGGTTTCCATGTTCTGAACCCTCAGCTCCCTGGCTCTTGACAAGGGCAGCCTTGCAGCCACATATGGCTATAAACTGAGCCAGACAGAAGTCACCAAGATTCCTGTGTTATCTGTACACCCTCTGAGTCTCTAAAACTTGGCATTTAAATGTAATTTCCATCCATTCTCCTTTGTCTTCTCCCTCTCACCCCCGACCCTCTTCTCCCTCTGACCTCTTCTCCTCCTCTGGTAACATGCTACCTACCACAGGAATTCAATTCTTTGAAAATGCCTGGCCCAGAACTCCCAAGTTTTATATCAAATTATCTACAGCTATGTAACAAATCATTTTGCACACCCGTTTGTTCCAAAGAAAAGAAACATTTAGAAAGTGACATATTTTTTTATTTGGTTCAAGAAAGGTAGGTACCTAGGACAATCTGTCAGGCACATAGTGTATCAATGAGGAGGTTGGATCTGTACCATTGCAGGAGAGACTGCCTTCACCTTGAAGTGACAAGGAGCATCAAACACACATGCTTCTGTTTCATAAAACTAGAGCCTTAAAATAAGTGCTTGAGTGGAATTCTTTCACTTATGTACTTACTGGCTTAGGTGTGTTCACAGGCATACATGTGTATACATATGCCATGGCACATATGTGGACGTTAGAGGGCAACTTGTGACAACTGTCTCTCCCTTTCTGTCATGGCAGTCCTGGGAATCAGGCTTAGGTGGTCATGTTTGGGAGCAAGTGCCTCTCCCAGACGAGCGACCTCGGCAGCCCCTTGGGTTTAGAATCCTTAACTAGCTTAGGAATGGTGTTATTTCATTGAAAGCACCACAAAGCCGCGTATGTTGACATCACCCTTTTATTTCATAGTTAGAAATAATACAGTTCCAGAGGGTAAATCATCAATAAATAACGGTGTTTAATCATTAAATGTAAAAATCCCAACTCTTTGGCATCTGACAGGATTCTATTACTTGTCAAACTATTGACTGTATCGATAATAGTTAATCTTAGTGATCATTCATCAATACAATATGTTACAAAGGTGCAGTTTACTTTAAAATAGACAATAGCGGAAACTTTCCAGCCACCAAAAACTCTGATCAACTCAGTAAGACACGAAGCAGCATCTGCGTGGCTCTCATACACGTTGTCACACGGCTGCCTCTATGAAGGCATGATAAAGCCTCTGTTAAAGAGTTCCTGGAGTTTCTAACATTTATTCTGCTCTAAATAAAGTTGGTCATTGATTCTGGACACAGGAAAATCACAATTGTTCCAGGAATGACCCAGCCACCAATGAAAACGTGTTCTTATTTTAGTAAGTCTGCTAACCCCTAAGAAACTCACAGTGCCGAAAAGAAAACATAAAACATGTAGTTCCGTAGAGCCAGCAATGCCAAATCAGGAATAAATTGCACCTTTAAGACTGACTGAAATCGAAATGTTTACAAAGGTAAGTTACATACATTTTATGGTCAAGAGTAGTTGAGTCGCTTCTGTTACTAAAGGCGAGGAGTTATTTCTTTAGCAACAAATTAAACCAGTGTGAGAGACATAAATAGTTAGGTAATCCAGGATTAGCCCACTAAAACTGCAGAAGCACGTTAGGCTCCTGCGCTAATCCGGAAACTGGCATCTCAATGAGTGCCCTGCTGCAGAGACCTGAACCCGGACAGAGCCAAAGATGTGCTGACTGGTGTCACTTCATACTCAGTTTAAGCATTTGAAAGGCAAAGTCGCCAGAGTCTCTGCTAAAGCTGTTATTCACCTACCAGAAGTGGAGATGCAAGCAATGCTACGTCAACAACCCGGTGGAGAGAATCCTTTCCGTTTTCAAGTTCCATGTGGATTTTAAATTAGATAATAAGCACTAAGGAAATGTTTCCAACTGATGGAGACCCCATGTCAGAAACATCCTGGGGAAGCATCCCACCCACTACCCGTTGTAAAATAAATACTTTGTATCCCAAATTTAATTTCATTAAGACACACTTTAATAATGCTATAAAGGAATATTTTACAGCCATAGAGATCAGTAACTTCCCATGCGGAAATTAAAAAAATCCATCGCCCAATAGTATTATTGAGGCAAGTGAAGAAAAGATTACTCTCTTAATCTGAAATGTTAATTGTTTTCAGTGCAAAACCAGTTATAAAATATTTAAACTCAATATTTAAAAATAAAAAGTGGTCCAATTCAGCAGTGTTCAAGCTCTAAATTTCATAAGACAAATCATTACATACATTGTATAGTAAAATACAGAGATCCAAGAAGCACTGAGCACTTCAATGGAAATTTCGAGTGAATCTTACCAAGTCAGCGACAACCAAGCAGGTAACATTCCCCATTGGAGTGTCAGAATCATAAAGGTGAAATAACTGCACCAAAACCTTGTTCTAGCTAAGAAGCTATGCAAACTAATGGTCAACATTCTGTTTCCTTTGCAGTTGCGTGCTCTAGAATGGTAGCCCCCCGCCCCACCCCCAGTACCTGTGATCTCATTCCTGTATCCAAAACTTGATCCAAACAATTTTTTTTTATGTTCCAGGAACACTTAGCTGATATAACCATCTCTAACGTGAAGGGTCATGTACAGAGTACGACAGTAGATTTTTCTCTAGCCGAGTACAGGCTGGCCTAAAGCGGTTGAAATTCGGTGGGAGCTGCTCATGTATTATTCCTAGCAAACACTCTGTCCCCTCGGAGGGTCAGGTGTTGAAGTTGGTACTGTAGCACTTCTGTGTCGGCTGGCTCCTTGATGTTCATTTTATCTAGATTGAGGTAGTCCAGGGATTTGGAATGAGCCCTCTTACCTTTAAGAAGACATAGAGGCAAGGGCCCATGGAGGGCCTTATAAGGTTCGTAAGGTAAGGATTTGGTGCACTTGTCTCCTGAGCTGGGCATCCGCCTTCGCCTCCTGCCATTAACAGCTGGAATCTCATATGGCTGATAGTACCTGCTTCTAGTTTTATACAGACGAGAGGAGCGTGCAAGTCCTGCATCCAGCTGTTTGGAGCGCAAGGGCGGCATGGCTTCTCCCTTGCTCTCCTCCCCTCCCGTGCACTTCTGGGCTAACTTCAGGAGTTCCTCGCCAGTTGCGAAGCCAACCAAATAGTTAGAGTCCATGTGGAGGATCTGATAACCAGACACAGTCCGACGCATGGGTGAGCATGGCGTGCTAGAGCAGCGGGGTTTCTCTGTCTCCGCTTTCCCTGGTGAGCTCCCCTCAGCCACAGGTAAAGGCAGGGTGGTCAGGGGACTTCTGGTCTCCCCATTTACATCTACTTCCATCTTAGGAACCAGGCTGCACACTCCTGAAAGTAAAGAGACTCAGGTTAGAGAAGGGTAACACAGAGCTCTGGGCCAAGCCCCTGACCCTGCCAGAACACATGGACGGAGCATGAAAAATACTTGTCTGGAAGATAGACGATGTACAAGAGAGAGATTTCTGCCTGTCTAGGAAACTTTCCAGAGTAGGTGAGAAATGACCACTGCCATTCAAAGATTCACAGGCTGGTAAGCGAGAATCTGAAGGCCTACAGAGGGATTCAGATGAAGAAATCAGAATGAGGTACTTCTCCAAGACAGCATTCAGTTCATGCACATGGAGTTTACCTCTTGATACACTTTAAAATGCGTTACGGACTGCCACGATATACAAGGACAAGTAGGCACACAGGCTTCCACAAAAAGAGTTTCAAATAAATTGGACTTGGAAATTAAATGTCCTCTCGTGATAGAAGTGCCTCGTTCTTCACACCTGAAAGTCTTTGCAACTGCGCTTTGAAGGAAGACAACAGAATATAACACAACTTACTGACCGATCAATTCACCTCACAGCTATTCTGACACTTATGGCTGGCTGAGCATTGAGAGGAGAGGCAGAAGCCATGCAAAAATTCCTCCTCCTGTGAAATGGCCAACGGAATTCAAGGACACCATTCCCTAGTTACAAGCCAGCCCTAAATCTACTGGGAGAATGGAAAACTTAATATTAAACATATGTAAAATGAATCCAGAGAAATGGCTCAGATGTCAAGGGCACTGTTACGCTTCCAGCAGACCCAGGTTTGGTTCCCAGCACCCACGTGGCAGCATTACCTTCTGTAATGCCTCCAAATGATCCACTGCCCTCTTCTGGACTGTGGGCAGGCACTGTAGACACGTGATGCACAGGCACACATGCAGGCTAAACACTCATACACACAAGATAAATGTAGATCAATCCTTAAGTTACATGTAAAATACCAAATGTCATTTATGTGAATATATAATCATAAACATATCATGAGCACAGTTATTTTATTGTACAAAGCTTAAGACAGTACTCCTGAATCGTTTAACAAAAAGAATGATTCACAATGAATAACAGGATTGTTCATTGCAATTATGACTTTGTGTAGTTTTGAAAACTTAATGACACACGGTGTCATGAATAATGGCTAAGTTCCTAGAAAACCGCAGATAATACAATTCCGGGCAACAACATAGTAGGGAAAACAGAGATGAATGCCTTCTGCGGAAGTTTAATTTCACTTGAATATCTACTGGTGTTAAGGAAGTATCTCCGAATACTAATCAAAATGTCACGTAACTAATTTTCATACGAGAAACTTACTGAGAAAGGCTATTATGTCACATAATTCTCGTGTGCTCTTCCACAAAACAAGGAACTAGTTCCTAAAGTTTCAGTATTCATTTAAATTTCAGGCAGTTAGAAAACTAAAACCAAATGAAACAGAAACCCTGTGAAGTTGATTTCGACTTCCCTTCACTAGGAGGCTGAAGAGGCATAAGTGGCCACCTGTCCCTACGACAGTCCCCATATACAACACAGCTGAATGCTAATGTTTACGGAGATGCTGGAAGGCCAAGAACAGGCATGCAGTGAGGTCCAGTCAGGGAAAGGCAGGAACACGAACAAACACACACACACACACACACACACACACACACGGCCTAGAACAGTAACACTGCAGTTGTCTGCCCTCACTGAATGAGTACTGGTTTGATTTCTCCCGGGTCTGGCACTCCATGGTTTTCTACCAACCCCCTTCGTTTTTACTTGCTCTATGAGCTTCTTAACGTTGATAGTTCAAATCCTATCTATTCTGGACTGGGTGGTAATCCACATAAATGCTGTGCTGTGATGTCAACTTTGCCTAGAGTGGGGGAGGACTGCTAAGCAGGTTTCAAAAGAATGAGGCCGCAGGCATACGGGGCGAGTACAGGCTTTTGTGGTCAACAGGAACGTCAGAGATGTCAGAGTGTTCCAACACTGCACCGATGCTGCTTTACTAAGGCAAACTCGGAGCTCTTAGGATATATTTTTGAGACTGAAGATAAAGATAGCAGAATACAATGATCTAGACAAACAGGTAGAAATGGTATCTCATTTTGCAAAACCAGAAAACTGAAGAAACAAACTTCGACATGTCATGTCATGAGATATACATTACTGTTAGATGAAAACTTATCATTAGTTAAGTTTCCAGAAGTCAATAAGAAATCTCACCCAGCTAGAAAAAAATTCTATGCAAATATATCGTTACACGTCTACATGAGAGACAATGACTTAGCTTGTTATCAGAAGAAACAGAGGTGCCTAGGATGAGACACACAATGCATTCTACATGGGCAAACAATACACTCACTAGGGAAAACATTTCTGAAACAGAAACTAAAGAACTAATTGTGTCTAATATCCTATAGCATAAATATCTAGTACTAAGACCAAAGCAAAACAGGTCATCTCCCATATAAAATATCTGAATTATATATTCTTTCTCTAGATACAAACAACTGGCTTTAAGTATCATATATGTAGTAGCTGCCTGAAGAGCTTCTCATGAGAAATTCTAAGAGCTGGAAAATGTTTTGCACACTTTAGGTATCACACACTAGCACTTTAATCCCAAGTTACAGGCAGTGAGTATACTCACGAAACAGCTCTTTGGGTGGCTTCCTTCATCTCGGTGGTGCACTGACTGACATTTGAAAAGGAACATATCCGAGCTTTGATACTCCAGAAGAACCAGGACTCCCACAGACTGCTTGGAATTCTTATTAATATGCTGACTGGATCAACAGTGGCTTCACGGACACTTTCACAAATGCGTGCTAGGCTCTTTGATCATATATCCCCTCCTCACCGTCTGTACTCACCCTCTCCCTTCCCGCCAGTCTCCTCTGCCCTCCTTAGCAGGCCCTCTTCCCCTTCCATGCCCCTCCACAAATAAGAGAACAGATGGGACAGTTATCTAACTTGTATTCCTTAACATGCTGATCCCTAGATCTCTTTTTTTCTCATACATCGTTCTTCTAAAGGACACCTATGGCGCTGCACTATGAAAGCGGCGCGGAGCCGAGCTTCAGAAAGAGAACACCTATGGGCAAGCTTTCTGTTTCCTCAGAAGGAAGGCCGCACCGAGCGGCCGTGCAGCTCCCATTCTCCAGCGCGTCCGAAAGAAAAGCAACGCTCTGTGTTACTCAATTCCTGAGTGTTTCCTGAATGAATTTAAACACTGAGACCAAAATCTGAGGAAATAATGGAATCAATTTTCATGGACCATTTGTTAAACAGAACTGTTCCAGCTGTAGACAAGGCCTAGCTGCTTTGCTAATTCCCAAATTCTACTTTCAAAAAACTGGCAGCAAAGACCGAAGGGTCTCCAAGTCAGCCTACCGCTGCCACAGCTGAAGACTCCGGGGTGCACAGCACCACACCTGGGGCACATCTTGAGACAGGAACTCTTCCATGGGAAGTATCTTTCATGTTGTTTGTTAGTATGCTTGCAACTCCCAAGCATACTAAGCCGTACTCTTCCACTGACCCATACCCCAGCCTCCAAGTTTCTTATTTTAATAGCATTTAACAGAAAATTCAGCTACAGTGACTATAGCTACATATTCTTTCAGTGTTTCAGTGAAAATACTGCCATGGGCTTACTACTTTGAGCAAGTCCATTCATGACTCAGCATTTTGTTTCAGATTCTAAAAGGACCTCTTGAGACTGGATCACAAATATTCTGGTGAACATCATCACACGAATAGGCAAAAAACTACTTCTGCAGATATAATAAACAGTGAATCAAGAAATGTGCCATAGCATAGGGGGTGGGGAAATGATACAACAGGCAAAGTGCAAGAATCAAGACCTGAGTTTAGATCCCCAGCACCTAAAATTAGGTACTGTAGCATCCATAATCCTAGAGCTGGGGGGTAAGTAAGACAAAAGAATCTCTGGGTCTCACTGGCTAACCAGCCTAGCCAAAAAGGCAAGGGCCCGGGGCCAGGAAGAGGCCATGTCTCAAAAATAAGGTGGAGAGTGATAATGGAAGACACTCAATGTTGACCTCTGGCCTCCACAGCTGTATCATGGTTAAGGCCAAACACACACATACATGAACACACACAAGAAAACAGACCCAATGCTTTTACAGTCTGCATCATTGAAGACACCCTCTCTGTTTCCCCGAATGTCTCTTAGACATAATTAAGGCAGAACACTGGAAATAAAAGTTAGAAGGAAGAAAAGGTTAACTTGCATTAACAGAAGCAGTAAAAATTTCTATGGAAAAAAAAAAAAAGTCTAGAATGGAAAACAAAAACTATAGGGCTGGGGAGACAGCTAGCCAAATGTCTGCCTTGCAAGCATGGGAACCTGAGTTGAACCCCTGGAACTCACACTAAAACAAACATACAAGACAAGAGCTTGTAATCCAGGGACAGACGGATCCCTACGTCTCACTGGGCATCATCCTCACCTACTTGGTGAGTTCCACGTCAAGGGAGACTCTGTCTCAAATGGGGGAAGGTGGACAGCAACTAAGAAACAATACACCAAGTTGTTGCTTTCTGTTCTCCCCTACATACACACACATTCATGTACCTGCACATGCACATACACACACACACACACACACACACACACACACACACACACAGAAAAAAGATAAAAACTAGAAAAGTCAATTTGTAGTTACACGATGCTTTTGAAACTGTGTTTTAAACAAGCAAATACAAATTTTGTTGTTGTTGTTATTTTGTTTTGCTCTATTTATTTATTTATTTTGAGACACGGTTTCTCTGTAGCTTTGGAATCTGTCCTGGAAATAGCTCTTGTAGACCAGGCTAGCCTCAAACTCAGAGATCTGGCAAATACAAATTTTTAAATGACAAGATCTTCTCAAAACAGCCAAGAGTGGGCAATGCTCACAGGTGTGACTATTTATCGGTGGCATACATGAAGAATAATTCAACTAGATGACCCTCAGTTAGCCCATACCAATCATGTATTTTCACTATTGGCTACTGTACAACTGTGAATTTTGGCTGATCCTAAAAGAAAGAGATCCAGAAAATAACACAGAAAATAATGTTGTTTAATGTTCAAAACGTGTAGCACAGATAGTACCCTCCAGCTCTTCAATATTCCAAGAAGTGGAGTCTTCCATTCTTTGGGCACAAATACCAACACTGACAGTAGCCTACGCACCATGGCACCCTGAACGAGTTCTCCAAAGAGCTGTGGGACTACACAGCGGGTATACAAAAATTCTTTTCCATAAACACTGTGTCCTAATAGCTGTATTCCATTTACAAACTCGAAAAAAAAAGTCATTGATCATTACCCTTCATTACATGTATTCATTAGCACACTATACACCTGAAAAATTTTTGTCTCCTAAAGCTTTATCTGAGAAGCCAAAAGATATGGAATCCCATGGTTGGACTTTTGAACCAACTACGATGTTGATCTGCTTTGCTGTTCTCTCTCAACACACCTTCCTCATCTCGGTCATAAAACTTTGGTATTAGGCTACCAGAAATATTTCTTATGGTACCAAGGATCTGTGAAGTTTGGTTGTAGTGTAATGCTTAAGGAGGAAAAGGACAGTAAGTATTTCCAAACGAAAATCTGATGGGTACACTAAAGAGACAAATTCAGTGTCTACAGGTCTGGAGCACCACCCTCCACACTACAGGTCTGGAGCACCACCCTCCTCCACACTACAGGTCTGGAGCACCACCCTCC
>NC_022030.1:30792608-30836666 GCF_000317375.1 Microtus ochrogaster
TACAGGTCTGGAGCACCACCCTCCATGCTACAGGTCTGAGCACCATCTTTTCCATTTCCTTAAGGAACTGCAGAGATCCTCAAATATCCTTAGTCCACAGACATTTCCATAGATACTTTACTCACCCAGATACTTTCCATTCCTCTCCAGCCTGATTTGATTATTTTATTATTTTTGAAACGTCTAAAAGTAATCCATTGCTGTGGGACAATGGTTTTACCCTGTAAAGATTTGTTTCTTACACTTGTTTAATAAAATGCTGATTGGCCAGTAGCCAGGCAGGAAGTATAAGCAGGGCAACCAGGCAGGAAGTAGAGGCAGGGCACAGAGAACAGGAGAATTCTGGGAAGAGGAAAGCTCAGTCTGCAGTTGTCTCCAAAACAGAGAGAAGGCCAGACATAGAGCAAGTAAGATGTGACTGCCTTGCAGAAAAAGGTACCAAGCAAAGGCTAACAAAGACAAGTATTATGGGCTAATATAAGTTATAAGAGTTAATAAGAAGCCTGAGCTAATAGGTCAATCGGTTTATAATTAATGTAGACCTCTGTGCATTTCTTTGGGACTTAACGACTGCAGGAACTGGGTAGAATAGAAACCTCAGTCAACTATCCATGCAGACTGAAAGATGTTCAATTCAAATAATTCATGTTCACATTTCTATTAAAATCAAAATCTCTCTTCATCCCCTATCAGTGCAATAGAGGAAACTCATATTGATATTTAACTGTATTCTCCCTTATTCCCTACAGTCACAATTATGAGAGTAGGTGTTTACTTAATGTATACTGCAGGAACACAGACACACCCATGTCTGAGGGAGAGGGAGAGAGAGAGGGAGTCTAATTTTGCAAGAAATTCCAAAACTAAAATGCTGAGTCAAAGAACATATGCTTTGTAAATTTTTATAGCAACTACCACAAAGCTTTACATAAAATATTCCCATCTTTTTCACAAGGAGAATAAATTATTTTATATAACCAAAAGCTAATGTAAAGACTTGTATAAAGTACAATCTATACACGTTCACCAGGAGAGTATTGTGTTTCTACTCTCATTTCTTATAAGTAAGAGTTGCTTAAGAAAAGACAAATGTGAGCTAAGAAGATAGCGTGCTTGCCTTTTCCAAAGGGAAAAGATAAATAAAATAGGCATGGCTTCTAGTCTTGACCTCAACTCAGGTATTTTCACTGCCAACAGACATTTCTTGCACAGACTTATAAACTAAGTATCCAATTTCCTTCAACAAATGGGGAAAATGTTTATATATACTACAAAAATATGCAGAATGCACATGTTAAAGGCAGTGAGCATTAGTATGTCTCACCCCAACTTGAATCCTGGCTGACAACACATGCATCGGAGATTCTCCAGGCACCTACATGAGCTGCCAGAAGACCACAATCTGAATGCAATGTGTACATTTCTAACGCTCTCCAAGAAACCTTATTTCCTATTAAAAATTGTGTATATTTCCTATTAAAAAGGAGTAATGTTCTGAAGATATAACACAAATGTCCTGGCTTCTTAGAACTGATCTGAAAATAACTCATACCTTTCATAAATGCTATACAAAAAGGTGTGTGAGTGTGTATGTCTAAGAGATGGTGATAGAGAGCCGTGTTCATGTATATAAATGTGCATATAAATGCATGCTCATGCATGCGGACATCAAGAGGACACATCTATGGTATTATTTCTAAGAGCCATCCTCCTTGTGACTTTTTTGGTTTGTTTTAGTTTACTGGTTGGTTGGTTGGTTTTTACAGACAGACTCCCATAACCCTGATACTCCTGGAGTAGGCTAGCAAGAATGGCCAAAGAGTCCCAGGGATCTACCTCTCCCTGTCCTCCCAAAGACAGATTACAAATCTGTAATTGGATTCAGGTCCTCGTGTTTGTGCAGCAATCACTTTACTGACTGGACCATTTCCCAAGCCTCACAATTATTTTTCTAAAAACAAAAACCCAACTTTTTATTTTCTTGATTTTTTAAAGTTGGGGTTAACTAAAAAAATTCACCTGAGTAATCTAAATGCTGCTTCATACATTTTATTGTGTTTAGCAACATTTAGCAATACAATGTAAAAGGAGATATGATTGTCTTAAATACATAAAACAAAAACGTCACCATGTTAACAAAAATCCTTCTCAAGAGGGACCTGAAATGAACAGAGCGGAGCAGAGTCGTCCTCTGGCAGATGAGGACTCCTAAGCATGACTAAGAGCTCATTGGTCCATTTGATCTTAGCACTTTGCCTGTTTTACCTCCACTGCTGGAATAGAGACAAGCGGCCTAAAGTCTGGGCTTTGATCTCAGCATCCACATGGCTGTGCACAACCATCTTTAACTCCAGGCCCAGGAGCTCAGATGCCCTCCTCTGTGCTGAGGGCATTCTAAGCAAGCATAGGTGTACATACATTTATACAGATAAAACACATGGACACATAAAATAAAAATAAATCTCTTTTTTTTTAAAAAAAAAAGTAGTTTAAAAATGAGTAACAACAGCGAAACCACCAGGTAATTTTAATATACACAAAGGTTGCCACACTGTACATGCCAGAAAAATTCCACTCTTCTAATTTCTGCCTCTTTAAGTCACTCGGATGGAGATAATCTGTCTTACAGTCATTATCCCTGAAGCCTTCAAATTTACTCCTTTTAATATACTGAAGGCCAAAAAAAAATCTGCTAATCAAACTAACTAAAACTGGATATAAAATTAAATAAATCTATGGTGAATGAGATTTGAGTTCACCTGACTGCACTCTGGTATATTAGTTACTCAGCAGTATATTGAGTAACAGTTTAGCATTGCTTGTAAAGATGAATAAATGCTTGTTAAATAATTCAACTACCTCACTCTCAGGTAGTTACCACAGAAAATGTGAAAATATACGTACAGACTAAGACACGAACATAATTACAACAGCATCATTCATGCTTATCAAGACCTGGCAAGAGTCCAAACATCAGTCCAAGAAACAATGGAACACCATTCAGCAAGGAACATTGTAAAACTAAGAACCCAACAAGTGAAATAAGTTGGTAGAAACACTATATACCATTTGATTTCATTTATGTGGCATTCTGGAAAATGCAAGATAATTAGGCCAGAAATTAATCACTGACTGGTAGAGAAGTTAGGATGGAGAGAAGAAACATACTACAAATGAAACTTTCAAGCTACACTCAAATCAATTTTATTATGTGCAAGTTATTCTTCAACCCTGAAATTAAAAGCAAGATGGTAATGTAGGGCCATGTTTTATATGATTCTCCAAAACATTATAATTTCTTGGCTACATAGTCTCAGTCAAAAGGAAAACTCAGCAGTTAGCCTGTGTGTGTCTGACCACCTTCAGTGATAACATCCCCCAAGCTGAATTACTTCATTTAGAAGGAAGTTTCTGTCCCACCCAGTCCCACAGCTAGCTGTTCACTACCAAGGAAACACACAGAGGCTTATATTCATTATAAACTGTTTGGCCCATTAGCTCAGGCTTACTATCAACTAGCTCTTACAACTTAAATTATTCCATAATTCTTATCTATTTTTAGGCATGTGCTATAGTGCCTTTCCTCAGTGCAGCATTCTCATTTGGCTTCCTCTGCCTCTGGCTGGTGACGGTGTCTCTGCCTTTTTCTCTTCCCACAATTCTCTTAGTCTGGTCACCCTGCCTATACTTCCTGCCTGGCTACTGGCCAATCAGTGTTTTATTAAACCAATATGAGTGACAGATTTTTTACAGTGTACAAGAGCATTATCCCACAGTAAATTCACCTTTTGTAGCTCTGCTAGATTGCTACTTTATTTTAAAGAAAATACAAACAGTGTACATAGAAACAGTATAAATGAACACTATGTACACACAGATACATACAGAGAGCCATGCACATGTCTCCCCGAGCCTCCTGCCCATTTCTTCTAGTCTACTTTAGCTGGGTGGGCTGGTGACTGTATTCTTTCTAAATGTGCTGGGAATTTCTAAATTACCTCCCTTCCTAAAGACTAGATATTTTAGTAGTGCTTTCAGTTTTTTAAAGTGCATCTTGGAAGCTGGAGAGCTATCTCATCAGGTAAAAGCATTTACAGCCCTCGAAGAGGACCCAAGTTTGCTCCCAGTATCTATGTTGGTTGGCTCTCAACCACCTTTAACTCCAACTCCAAGGGGATTCAAGGCACTCTTCCGGCCTCTGAAAGCCAATCACATGTACAAACCCACAGACAGACATAAACAAATACACAAAATTAAAAATGAAATCTTTCGTGCGCATTCAATGGATGAAATATGATCCATCCATCTACTTAATGCCAGCACACTCCCCCATTATCCTTTTAAATCATTCTCCAGTTGCTGACCATTCGGTGATCACTGAGTACGAAACTGCCTTCTGCAGACACAATGACCTCTAAGTCAAAGCAAGAAACCACAAGGATTCAAAGAGCAGCCACTCACATTAATATAGTTCTGAAAATGCTAAAGAGCTACAAGGCTATTTTAAATCATTCCCCATCAGACTTGAAATCACACGAACAACAATGTGAGCATAAACACAGGCCTGGGGGAAGGGAAACTAAAAGATGATAAAGTATTGCATACTTTTAAGTTACTCATAGTACGGTAAAATAGAGAGGACTCACGTGTGCAGCCAATTACAACTATGTGAAAGTAATTCTCCTTCAGCCACCATTACTTATGAAAACACATAAACAGAATGTATTGAGACTTACTTCAGCAGTTTTTGGAAATTCTTTTTTTTATTAAAATATCCCTCAGAGTTTTAAAGAGTTAAGCAACTCTTTCTACCATATATTCTGAAATACTATTCCTTAAGACCTCCCATATCTTCTAGGAATTTCACAAAAAGGAAAACATATAAAAGCACTAAACATTTCAAAAAATTTTAGCATGCGACAATCATAATCTCAATCCCAACCATGAGTCTTATGACTGTGACACACAGCTGTAAAAATACATGGACACCATTTTCACATGTTCACCTATGTAATCTTTAACAGACACCATGACATTATGCTCATTTAATGGTTAACAAACAGAAACAACAAAATATAACTTACCGGACTAAATCCCAGATGATGTCACTGTGCAACTTCCAAAGAGTCCCAAGGGAGCACAGGCATAATAATTTTTCTGTTCTACTCCAGATACTAAACATGAGACACAAAAATAAGCCTGTAATTTAATGAGTAACACAATTTATAAAGCAATTATATTAATTCTAACTGCAAAACAGAATGAAAGTCACAGGAGGTACTAAAATGTTTGGTACAGGGTATATGAGACACTGTAACTAATTAATTCAATTAAAAAGTTGTTTTGAGTTATTCTGGCTAAATGAGTACTCAAAAAACATCTTATGGTACTTGTTCCCCTATGTTATGCTGTGTAAACTCTACCTACAAACTAAGAGTATTTAACTAGGTTAAATAAAAACACATAAAACACTAAAGGCTTAAATGATAATTGTACCCACTCCATTCCCACTGATGTGTTCAGAAGACTGTATAGGGGAAAAAGCAATGCTCAGGTAGGCACAAAAAGTGGATCTTAGCTGTGGCCTTGCGAAGAACTCTCCCTCCTGTGCATAAACAACAATCTCTAAAATGAGGCCATTCATACCCCTGTCCCTCTCGAACACAGGTTATATGGATTGAGGGAACTCAGGCTGCAAGCCCTTAACAGATGTGTGATCCATTATTATACAATTAATTTTGGTGTCTACTCATTTGAATTCTAAAATAGCAACAATAAAAGTATCTTTTGTTAGATTGTTTGAGGCAAATGACTGGAAGGCTCTTGATAGCGTGTGTGTATTTGTGTGTGTGTGTGTCTGTCTGTCTGTCTGTCTGTATCTGTGTGTGTATGTGCACGTGCATTTATACATGCACATACAACCATACATGCACATGTGGAAGCCAGAGGTCAACATCAGGGACTATCTTCTTCTTTTCTACTCAACCTTATTTATATTGGTACTGGGAAGTAAACCCAGGACCTTGAACATCTTAAGCAAGAACTCTGCCACTGAGCCATCCTCATAAGTCCTGATTTTATTTTGTGAGATGGAGTCTCTCACTAAATTGACAGACCATCAATTTAGCTCGGCTACTAGCCAAGCAGTCACTGGGCTCTCCTGTCTCTGCCAAGAACTGGGGTTTTAAAAGTGCACTGCCATGTCTAGCTTTTATGTAGATGCTAGGGAACAAACAGGTCCTCAGATTTGCACAACAGGCATTTCGCCCATTGAGGCACCTCCCTGATCAGAAAACACTTTTAGTAAGACAAACAAAGCAACATACTCAAGGTCTCGAGCGGGTCTTCAACATCATCCCCCTCTCACCATGGGAATTAAAGGGAACTATCTTTATCTCTTGTATCCCCAGTTAACTGGATTGATTTGTTAAGACAACGAAAACCAAAACAAAAGCTTCCCCAAAGTCCTTTTCAATGTGTAGAGGCTTCAGAGGTTGCTGAGTTTTCAAGGTTGTGCTCAACATAAGGTAGGTGGGAGCTCCTACGAGTGGCGAGGATTCATTTTATCTACATAGCTGTGTGAAGTCGGGAAATGTAGCAATGTGCTATACAACATGTTCTCAGACTAAAGACCAAAGCAAATGAAACAGGCCAAGAACTGCTAGGTTGTTATTTTCCTCCCAGCACAGAGGAGTTTCAACCAAAGGAAATAGATAATTTACTGAACTCAAGGAATTTTGTTTAATATCCAGAAATGGCTAATACAGCAAAACCATCATGATAAGAACCTTGATGCTACCAGCCATGTGGAGATCGGACATGTTCTATTTAATTTATTTTTACCACTAACCATGTGTACAATTAGCAAACAAGCAATCTACGTAATTAAGACTAGGACCTCCCTTTCCAATGAGGCCCGTGGTCTTAACAGAAGCTGAAGATCAGTGAAACAAAACCTGCTTCCTAAGGATAAAAATATTTGCTTCACATATTTACCCCTCAAAGAGTTTACAGAATGTTGTTAGGAAATACACACTGATATATTAAGTAAATAGATTTGTGACAGGGGATGGGACTTAAAAAGAAACCATTTTTTATGTTTTCTATGTCAAAAGACATACTTTATGTGATATAATCTTTACCCCTTAAAGAAAGTATTATTAATCCCACCGTGAAGTATTCAGTTAAGTATCCCTACTTGAGAGTAGTGCATGAATCTGCATACCAACTAGCCTGGCTCCAAGACCCTCTTCCCATCCTCAAACTTCTGTGTAAGCACAGCAATACACACAATAATCATGCACGTGAAAGCATGCATTCATTCATTTCTGTGGGTGCAATCCTACTCTGTTTCAAAAGGTACTTCATATAAATGTTGCATTACTTCCTTGGTGTAAAGATGGGAGGGAAACGGTTTTATTACTAGTTCCAAGGTGACGTCAAACTTTTTAAATGTTAGGATTTTACAGTATGAAAACAGAGACAACCTGTGTTCAATCCTCAGAACTAACACACTCTCTCTCTCTCTCTCTCTCTCTCTCTCTCTCTCTCTCTCTCTCTCACACACACACACACACACACACACACGATAAATATTTTAAAAAATATATGTATTATGCTAGATCTGTTTATCAAGTTGTAGAAAAGTCAGTCGTGGATTTTCTTAGTGATTGATGGGAGATGACCCACTCCATTGTGGGCGGTACCATTCCTGGCCTGGTGGGCCTGAGGTCTATAAAAAAGAAGCAAGCTGAACAAGCCATGAGGAGCAAGCTAACAAGCAGCACTCCTCCAAGTCCTCTGCATCACTTCCTGCTTCCAGACTCTAGTCCTGCTTGTGTTCCCATGGAATGGACTAAGATGTAGACGTTTAAGCCAAATGAACCCTTTTGTCCCCAAGTTGCTTTGGTTATGGTGTTTCACCACAGCAACAGTAATCCTAAGGAAGATAAATAGTATGGCAGGAAAAAAATCTCCAACAATATTTGCAAGCTACTCGCTATTCTACAGTTGGATGCCAGGGCAACACTACTTATAAAGTGAGAGAAATCTGATATAGAGTCTTACAAACTTAGATTGAAAAGCAAAAGGAAACATTAGAAAAATGCGAATGCCTTTTGTCTGCCTTAGATGATGCCTTAATTTTGAATAAAGAAAGTTTTAAATTTCCTTTCAACTGTCACATAATTTATGCCAGGTATTTGGTGGCATATTCTTTCCAAGCGTTTAGAAGCACTAGAACAATATTTATACTTCCGAATATTTTTTAACACCAATAGAAAGACCTGGTTAAACCCTCAGTCTAAAACTGTAAGCAGAAGAACCTTAAAGCAACTATCAAACATCACTGAGCTCATGATGAAGTCTAGGAAACGGTCTCTAATTTCATAATGAGCAAAGTGTAGTGACTGATTATCCCTAGTCTGCCACTGCCAAGTCAAAAATAGAACAGATCCCTCAGCAGTGACCCAAGGTGAGCCAAGTATAGAAGCATCTGCCTGGTCCTCATTTTTGGTCCTGACATTGCTATTTGTGTGTAACTGAGTATCAGCTAGACACAGGCACCAGGAAGGGAGAAATGATACAGTGAAGAAAGAGACACAAAAAAAGTACAACAGAGCCAAGAAATAGTGTAGTTACATACCTACTTTGAGACATATAGAGCTACCCACTACAGAATTAAAGCAAAGGTTTCACTACCAACTCCCAAAACAGAGATTAAAAGCTTTAAGCAACCCCAAAAATATAACTCTCAAATAAAATCATCCATTTTTAGAATACTTTAAAAATCTATACATCCTAAAAACAAAAATGACGCTGGTTTTATCTCGGCATTTGAAGGCTTGTACTTTGAATAGAAAAGACTGTTTACTAATTCTTAGGACAGGAGGAAAAAAGGCATAGAAAAAAACAGACTAAAGTCAATAAACCTAAAGCTTGAAGATACAATGTTTCCAATAGCGAGAGCTGAAACAAACAGAAAGCTCCATGACATTGCTCCGTAAACTATGTGGACAGGAAACTTAAACATCACCAAGTGCAGCCAACTACTGTTGGCAGGGAAGTCACAAGTGAGGAAGAGGGAAAGACATCCAACACTGACAGCAAGAAGGCTCCACAAGTGCAGAAAGTTTCCAACACGAACTGGTAAATGATATGTATCATTACAGTGAGTATAATAAAGCCCTTCAAAAAGAAACACGTCGGTTCACAGTTCCTACCCTGGCATAACTATCTGTGGAACCTCTTGGACCTTCAAATATCATCGGATGAGAAACATATTGCTACCCTATCCCAGAATCATACAAAGCAGTAAAAAGGTAAGGGCTTTATAAAGGAAAAGATGTGGACTTTGGAAGGTGCATCCACCCAGTCATTCACTCAATGACGTATCAGGCCACTCAATAATATTTCTTGAGTACATAGAAGCAGGGGAGCAAGCATAACGTCAGGAAACACAAAATTCATCCGTGCAACAGCAAATGGGAACAACGCCAGCAACCCCAAAGTTTTCTTCTTCCCACAAAGCAAAGAAAGTGGAAATGTTCAGTTCTAAACAAATGCTCTACTCTTAAATCCTAAATTGCTATACTTGAGGCATCAACCACATCAACTAACTAAATATCAAGAAAAATGGCAAATTTTAACACAATATATTATATATATCTGGAGGCACCATACATTTTAATAAATTCCACTACTAATTAAAGATGATATTGGGACAAGACAGAATTTCATAGGAGAAAAAAGTAGAGTATGAAGTGATGAGTTTTAATTCACCCAAAACCTGGGACTTTGAGGAGAGACCCTGGAGCAGGGGTAATTCTAGTTCAAGTAGTGAAAATGCTTCATAAGCAAAATGTTTTTCTGCTCTCAAAGCCTACTCTAAAATAAATAAGGGACCAAAACATTCTTCAAGTAGAAAAACACTGAACAAAAATAAAATGGTTCAGCTGCCAGATTGCAGCAATAAGTGGAAAAGAAAATGCTTAGCCGAAGCCATGGGCTCTTACCATGGAGACCACTTCCGACCTTCCTATCTTTCCCCAGTTTGTAAAATTAAACCACGAAGGGTTTGGAAGGGCAGTTAGTAAGTACGGTGTGACTTTTTACAGGTCTTCTTTGACCTTACCAACAAACCATCAACCTTCCCAGCATGGTAAGGTGACCCCTAATTGGTTCAGTAAGACATAAATGTGTTCCTCTTTCTAGTATCAGTTCTCTTAATAGCAACTCCCTTAAAGTGCCCGGCACTCATTTTGTTTCTACCTCTGCTAGTTAAAATCAAACCCACGTTACTACACCATATTCAGCTTCCCCCTAAACATGTCTGACAATAGCTGAAACCACAAGTCTACACGAAGTCTTTACAAGAATCCTCCCTCTTCTGGAAGCAGAGCCACAGGGGGACAGAAGTCTATGGTGGAGATGATGCAAGTTCCAAAGCAAAGCTGAAAACTGGGTACTCATTGAGAAAATAACCAAGACTTCAAATGAGGAAACAAAACATTAAATAGCACCTGTAAATGACTGTTCTCATCACACCAATTACTTTTAAGACTTAATGTTAAGATTTCTGTCCGGTGCTCCAATGTGGGTCTCTGTCTCTGTCTCCTTTCATCACCTGATGAAGGTTAATATTCAGGAGGATGCCTACTGAGAACTCAAGAACAATGGCAATGGGTTTTTGATCCTACTGCACGTACTGGCTTTGGGGGAGCCTAGGCAGTTTGGATGCTCACCTTACTAGACCTGGGTGGTCCTTGGACTTCCCACAGGTCAGGGAACCCTGATTGCTCTTTGGGCTGACGAGGGAGGGGGACTTGATTGGGAGGGGGGGGAAATGGGAGGCAGTGGAGGGGATGAGACAGAAATCTTTTATAAATACATAAATTTAAAAAAAGACTTAATGTTAAGGTACTCTTCGAAAACATGGAGCACATAATGTTAGCTAACTGACTGTCAGTAATGCCGGTGGGTATACCTTACACCCTGGGAGATTTATTGCTAAGTGTCCCATTTACAATTAAATGAACATACCAAAAACACAATCTATGCACCAGCTCTTACCAAAGTTAAGTGGTCTTCATGCCCATTCATGAACGCTTACATTTCATCCTCTCTATTTTGTTTATAATCCAAGGTACCATTAAAAAAAAATCAGCGGAACCTCCATTCATTAAAAGAAAGTAAGCACACACTATGACCCAAAGCATCCTGGATAATAACTGTGTTTTGAACTAATTGCGAAAATAAACTTTGTGAAGGGGTGGCAATCCCTAGTGCCTACATTGTTGTACCACCATAAAGTACCTCGCCACTGTCAATTTCAGAGTGGCTTTCTAGAGGAAAATCAACATAAAACGAAGTTTAGAAACCTCGGAGATCTTCTCCAGGATCTGCTCTCCCTGCTAGAAGCAGCTAACAATGTGCAATGTTGCCGTTTCCATTCTTACTCCTTTTCAAAGGATGAAAAAGTTCAGCTCCAGTGTTCCGTGTCTCCCAGCCTCGCACACGCCCGCGCCCGCGCGCGCACACATACACACACTTAGACACACACACACTTACACACAGACACACACGCGCGCGCAAATCCCTGCTTTGCAGAGATCGAGAGCCCACCCGGAGCAAAGCGGCGTGGGAGGAGAGCCCTGGAGTCTCTAGCGAGCCAGACACTTGCCAGGGAGGGGAAGCACGCGGCCGTCGTTCCCTCCGCGACCCGGGCTCCTTTCTGGCCTTGTGGCCGAGATTTGCAGATTCCACCACTAGAGCGACTTTGGCAGCTTCACAATGGGCTGCTTCTCAAGGTCTGTCCGCTGCCCGCCACCAGACGCCCTTTTCTACGGTTCCCAACCGCCCCAAAGTCCACCCGCGACAGGTGGGGCGAGAGCGGCAGTGCCCGAGACATCTGTCGCGGGAGTTTCGGGCCAGCACCGGGCCGCGATCCACAGTCCACAGACGCCACCGCCGGATGGCCCGACCGTTCCCCGCCACGCCGGTCTCGGCCTCGCCCGCGGGGTGCAGCGCGCACAGGGCGGGCGCGATAAGGTCGTCTGGGCTCCCGCCAAGCGTTATCTGGCCCCCGCAGTAGTAGCCCGCACACCGTTGGGGACAGAGGCGCGACAAGCAGGGCAAGAGCTACTTCTCAATGGGCCTCCCTGGGCCTGGCGCTGCGGGCACCGCTAGCAGCCGAGGTGGCATGCGCCAACGTACCCAGACTTCCGCACCTCGGCACCGCTGGAGCGCCGCTCCGGGTCGCAGAGTCTCCCCGCACCGCACGTTGGCGGCGAGCGCACGCCCGCTCGTCCGCTCGCTCGCCCGCCCGCCGCGCGCACACGGGGCGCACGCCCCCGCACACTCACACGCGCTGCACACTCCCGGCGTCGCCGGCCCCACCCCTGTGCCAGGAAGCTGCGGGCTCTTGCACCCCGCGCGGGCCCCACCCCAGTCTCCAGACCCCAGTCTGCCATCCGCACTGGAGATCGGGGACCGGCCCCCCTCGAAGCCGGTGGCCACCGAGGCTGCAATGCCAGCCACCCAGCAGGCCGGCGCGCCCGGGGCTTCCCTGCGCTGCACACACACACACACACACACACACATACACCGCTCCCCCAGCCGGGACACGAGGCGAGGAGGAAGGGGCGGCGCCGTGCCTGGGGCTGGCACAGTGGCTCGCTGACTGGGGCACCCACATTCACGCGCGTACTCCACCCATCACCACCGCCACCTCTGCAGCACAAAAGGTTGCAGAAGGAGTGGCGGTCCCCGTCCAACGTACCAGTGATCCAGGGTTCCCGCCGGCTCCTCTAAGTCCCCGGCCGCAGAGTCGAAGCCAAGGGCGAGAGAGACGCGGGGCTGCGGCGCCGAGGTGCGGGCAGAGGCCGCCAGCCAAGCCTGCCGGGTACCCGCTGCTCTCCCACCGCGCTCGGCGCCAGCTACGGCCCGCCGTAGTCCCGCCTCCTCCCCCGCCCCCGCCCGCCTTCCCGCCTCCTCCCTCCCTCCCTCCGGCTGCGGAGGCGAGGCCGGTGAGCGCAGAGCCCGCCTCCTGCGCCAGGCTCGCACGCTCTGAAGGGCGGGCGGCGGGACGAGGCGCAGGGCGGCCCGGCAGGAGAGCGCAGGAGCGGAGGCGGGCGCGGACGCGAGGCGGCGTGATGCCACCGCCTCTCCCAGACGAAAACCCCGCGCTCCCGCCAGGGAGCCGCAGCTGGCAGGCCTGGGAATGCGGACGGCTCCCCATAGAGCGGTGTGCTAAGCTCTGTGGGCACGACTGTCATTTGTGAGTTTCTGCTTGAACACAAGTTGGGGAGAGCAGAAGCCCATGAAGTTACAAATTATACTGTAATTCTAAAAAACAAACAAAAAAAAGAAAAACAACTAAACATGGGGGGGGCAGGGTGAAGGCCAAATTCCGATTCTGAGTCATTTGTTTCTCTTCTCTCTTCCTTCCTCTCTTCCTCCCCTTCTTCCCTTTTCTTTCTTGACAGCATCTCTCACTGCAGGCTAGGCTGGATTCAAGCTCCTGAGAACCTTTCTGCCTTAGTCTCCAGAGCTCGGGTTTTGCAGTAGTGACGTACCATTCCCAACAAGATTTTCTTTACTCTATTCGCAAGTCTCCCCAAAGAGGTCAAATGCGCACACAAATATTTGCTGACATTTATTTAGCTCTAGGTACCAACCCTTCTAACACACATTTCCAAGTTTACGCCTCTCAACAGTTCTAATCCACCTTCTGAAGATACAGAAAACGGAAGGAACTTTCTTAAAGTCACAGACTTAATATACGGCTGAGCTATTTATGCGTTTACAAATGTAGAATTGTGTTCCAGTCTTGTGTGATGTTTGGAAGGATGCCTTATTTAATCATAAAAGATCATAAATTGTGTCCCCAACCATATTAATAAACATAAACACTGTGGGTGGATTCAAGAGATGGCTTCTGGTTTCTCTGAACTAGAAGGATACTTTCTGAATTGTCTCTTGTGTGCTCTGATATAAGTGTCAGAAAACAGAAGGAAGAGTCCGGATTCATGACTGTTCTCAAAATAATAGTTACTTTTCCCCAACATGGTACGCATGTAACTTGTCAGATAAAAGACCCTAGTGCATCGTACAAGTATGTATAAGCGGTTGATTTATATAACATTTATTTGTGAGATTGTTGCTTTTTGTTTTTTTTGTTTTTCCTCATGGGTTCCTTGGAGAAGGCACTGGAAGTCATTTCCATTTGAATTTGTCACAGTGGTGTCTTTTATGATGTCCGTTCTTATCAGAACTTTTTATTTTAAAAACATTATATTTTATTTTAAGAAGCGTAGTCTCATTTTGTCCTGCCTGAACTCATAATCTTTTCAGGAAAACCTTGTAAGTTGGCCTTTGTTCTGAAAATTCAGCATTGTTCTTTGGACAGAAGCAATAAAACCCCAACTGGCCTCCCGGTTGATTGGTCTCAAGGCTAACTCCATGAGAGAGCATTGTCTCCAACTGTGTCCTTGCTTCATGGTGCCCTGTGTTCTGATATCTGAGGTTTTTTTATCCAATCAAAAGTTAGTTTGGTTCTTGAGTGTGACAAAGAACACCTATTCACTGAGGAGGCAAGGCTGACTTTAGCTTTATATACGTTTCATGAGAGTTCTATCTAGAGACCATTTAAATTAAATTATGTGGAGCCTGTGACAACTGTGGCTATGGGCCTGAGAAAGAGGAAGGCTCTATGGAGACACCTTGCCAAGCTTACTGTGTGTTCTAGAAAGAGCAGTTCAGTTCAATCCATAAAGAAATAATAATTTCTTTAAAAAGACATGCTTTCAAAGAACTAGTTCCAATTGCTGAATTGAACTTGTTTCTGAAAGGCCTTTCAGAAACTGGAGCTCAGGTGCTCCATCCTAAATGTGACTTTATCTTGACTTTGTCCCTGCAACCATCCCCAAAACAATCACTTCTCAAACATCACTTGTCTCAGAAGAATTACATATCAATAGATTGCCACTTAGCAAATGACCATCTAAGAAGAACAAGATTACGGTGAACTTGGTAAAAACACAGTGCTGTAAAACTGAAACTACAATGTAGCTGTGCAGGCAATACATCGCCTTGTCCGTAACCATGGTGTTTCCAGCAGGTTGTCATCAGAAAAAGCCACCACGCCCACGTCGATGTCTACCAGCACAGTGACTGGACGCAGTGAAGGTCTCAGAGGCTACGCAGTGTCTCCCAAAGTGAAGAGACTGTGATGCTAGTAACCACAGCCCCGACAGGGGAAATGCAAGCCGAGGCTCCTGTGGGATCAGGTGGCACAGGCAGCCTCCACAGGAGTAAAAGGTGACTGCCAAGGAAGCATCTATGGCAAGGAGAAAAGGGAAATGTACCACAGAGTCTCCGCTCCTCCTGCCCTGATACCCACAGGTGTCCTGTGGGCTCTCTAATCAACTACCACCTAGAGCCAAATATTGCAGAATGCATGTCATAAACGGCATGACCCTGATTTAAACATATAATCCCTGTTTTTAGGTCTTTTCCACTCCTTGTTTTGCTTTTGAGACAGGGTCTCTCTGTTTAGCCCTGACCTGCCTAGAACTCGTTATGTAGACCAGGCTGCCCTTGAACTCATAGAGATCCTCCTGTCTCTGCCTCTCACGTACTGAGATTAAAGGTGTGCTCCAGCATGACTGGCTCTTTTCCTCTGTTCACTACTTAAAACCAAAGCCATTATTCAGATCGGGAACCATGCTGGAAAGCATCCCACATCATCAGTCACTCAAATTTAGGACCTTGTGGTGTTCTTTGAGGCAGGCCTCAGATCGCAGTATTCCAGGATTTGTGGCTTCTCTCTTGTCCTCCTTTCCAGATACAAGAACACCTCTCTCAGGAAAGCCTTTGCTCTTCCTTCCATCTTTCCAGTTGCTTTGCCAGAAAACTTGGTTCTCTTTCTGGGACCCAGGCTTTGGGCAACTAAATGTAGTAAGAAGAAATGTCCTGAGGGCTATGCCTGCATCCCCTGTCAAGTAAGGATAAGCACCATGCGGGAAAAAATAAACTAACGTCTCAAAATACTTATCCAGTCATTGAAGTAAAAGGTGAGGAATGCCATAGGCTGTGTTGAGAAGGGAGGCAGGAAGAGCTTGGGTGGAATGTGTCTGAATTACAGACCAGGGCTGTCAGGTACGAGACTGGAAATGGGGGGTACAAGCTTAAGTGGGAGTTGCAGGCTTCCCTTCAGCTCTCATCAAAGAGAGTATGCTTCACGTTTGTCTCTGTTCTCATCACTGCAGTAGATGCACAGAGCAGCCAGACTCGTCCCTTGATGTCCTTAAAGGCCAGTGTCACCAGAGATGGTGCCCTGAACCCCGAATCCTGTCACTCAGTATTCTTTCATTGCTAAATACTCTCCACATGGTGCTGGGATAAACGGTCTATTTCTCGAAGCTGGATGCTCCCTGAGATTTACACTCTAACAGATGTTTAGTCAGTATTCACTGCTTTTTACCGAGAAGGGGGGAGATGACCCCAGGAAGACCTCCTGGAGGTAGCTTTTCTCTAACTTGGAACTTCCTGTTGCTTTTTCAGAACCTGGTTCCAAGTCATCGGTAGATTGTAATCAGCCACGAAGAGGACATTTCCACTGAGGAGACAGGTAAAGCCAGTAAGCAGGACTTCAGGACGTCCCACCTCTCTCTACTGGGCCTGGTTGCCAAGAGTCGATTTATAAGCTGACTTTTAGAAATGACTAAAGGGCTCCTCCTGTGTGCAGGAGCATAAGGGTAGGTCAGATGATTAAAGCCTGTGATTTGAAAAATACAGAATTGTATGGTTTGCATAGGAAAATCTAGCTCTTAATTATATCATCCAAGAGGATAGAAAAGAGTGGAGTAAGGAAACAGGAAACGAGACTAGACGAAAGTCGTGTAAGCATAGTGAGAGAAATCCTCTCCCGGCTTCCACTCTGGCAGTAGCTTGCTGTGGGGCTTCAGGCTGACCGCTACCTGCTTCAGAAACCTCTGAGCTGTGTTTTACGTGTGTGTTCCTTATATCACAAGTACTCAAGAACTAATCATTGGATTTAGCTTCAATTCTGTGGGCCTCTGTTCCTTCATCTCTAATTCTGAGGTTGGCCTTACAGTTCTTGCTACCCCACTCCAAACAACTGAGAAATAAGACTAAGGCATAGACAAAACAGAGCCAGTTGTTTCTACAGATCTGGAAGATGTAGTTTAGCATACAGTGCCAACATCCCCCTATCTCAGACTGATAATAGATGACATTGGGCTTGGAAGGTGTCCTCGTATCAAAGATTTGGCATTTAAGAACCCTTGGCTCTTTCTCTGGTGCCCCATCCTAAGAAACCCACCAAGTAGAACAAATGCAATTCACTGACAGAATTGTTTTCTTGGAAAATTAGAAAGAAGTTGTAGTAATGGATCTACCTTCATGTAAAGGGATCTGCACAGAGCAGTAAGAATCTTCACACCCACTCCCATTCTGGCGTATTGAAGACATAGTATGTACCGGATCTGTGTTACATACTGAGGCACAGAAAGAGAGGAGATAAAGTCTTCCTTTCCCTCCTCACCCCCGGAGTTTAAGGCCAACTAAATAGGCAGATAAGTAATTGTGCAGTTATAATTTGGTTTCTTAATAGCCTACAATCCTCTCTGTGAATCTCTGAGGGTATGTTTATTATATGGGAAAATTAGGCTTAGAATTGCAAACTTGCAAAATTTAATCCCATGTTCAATAGAGGAGAAATTTCTGCAATTTCCAATCCATAGGGCCTGGTGGTCATAATGATCCCATCACAGAAGTAGAATCAACAAAGAAATGTCATCGTTATTTGTGGCTTCATTAAGATGCGTACAAACTACTGTCCCTTCTTAAGATGATGCTAAAGGGTGTGCTTAGAAGTCTTGCTTGATTTTGTGATTTCTGTTGAAGGACACAAAGAAATTAATTCTGAAAATATTTACAACAAGTCATGAAAACTGTGTTTGTTGTCTATTTTCACTGACCTATGTGTTTTTTTTCCCTCTAGGAAAAGTTGTTGTGTTTTTTTTTTGTTGTTGTTGTTTTAAGAACACATGCTCCTCTAAACTTCTCTGAAACTCCTCACATATACACAAATCATCAAATACAGATATAAATTAATGTGAAAAAAGACTAGACACTCTAAGACTGGTAGGCACCAACTTGTCAGCAAGCCACACCAACTCAGGGACCCTGAACTGGAAGAGAATTAAAGAATTCCTTGCTCAGCCAAAGATTTGCAGATGACATCAGGACATTCGTTGACACTGTGAGAGGGAAATAGTGGCCAGACTTTTATCTGTAAGCCCTGGGACTTACAGTTTGTTTTTATAAAGAAAGAAAATTTAGTGGACCCAAAAGGAGCACCTTGTACTTCTGATTTGCCTATTGTGAAATACAGTAGTTGAGTTTAATATTTGGTAACTTTTTACTGAAATAACTGCAGTGAAATAATATATGCAATGTTATTCATTGCAACATCATTGTGAAAGCTAAGTTTATTAGTAAGAGCCTGGTTAAAGAAGTAATGACATTTTGTTTAGTGAGATATTATGCACGTGTAAAGAAGAATGAAGCTCAATATGAATGGATGTTTAAAAACCTCTGCATATAATCAATAAAAATTAACTGTAAGATGATGTGTTATGGTATATCATCATCTAAAAGCTATCACTAAACTAGTTTTCTCTTCATTGTGGTTAAAATTAAATGAAGAGATATGTCAGGGAAGATGAAGTAGAAGGGCCTTTTCCTAGCCCTCCAGCAAAACATGACACCAAATTCTGGACATTAATTATTAAACAAACATAGTAAAACTGTTAACTAGATAAAGAAACACCGGTAAGGGAGATACGGGAAACTAGCCCCAATTGTTGATTCCCGGATTTTCTTTATGTATCACATACCACAGAGATGATGTCAGAGAAGATAATGGCCTAGAAGGATCAGTGAAGGCAGGAAGAAGACACCAAAGAAGTCCCATTCTCTCTTGTCATGGGAAAAGGTGAAGAACATACTAGCAACCTAGTAATATTTCAAAACTAACCAGTCTACTCCAACAAAACTCCACCAGATCAATTCGTTTTCAAGTTTCCCTTGACCCGGATGAGCAGAAGTCAAGCAGGGATGCTAGAACTTCACCTTTGCTGGCTGTGCTAGCGCGAAGGCCCACAACCTGGGTAGTGTCAGTGAAGGTTGAGTGAGGAACAGAAAGTGTCCCGCCCCTCAAAGCAGCAGGGGCAGACACGTGGGAAGAAGTCCCTCCCATTCGTACATCCATACCGCATCTGTATGTCCTCCTCTGCCCGTGGAATTGGTATCATGAGCCTGGCGGCACTAACGTAACTATGTCAGGAAACAGGAACAAAATGATTCTATCAAAGTGGCACCAGTAGTGACAGTCAGGAACCTCCACCCCCTGGTGCTGAATGAAGAATCTGGGTGTGTCCATTGCTACTTGCACTTTCCTTTACCTTGCTGGAGTGAAGTACAGAGAGCCCAATGAGACCAAAACCTTAAATACCATCCACAGTCTCACAGAATAATATGCAAAGATTCCAGTTTTAAAGTTCCTTGTCAAAAAACAAGTCAACCTCAATTGAGTGATGTACAATCAATAGGAGGCAAGATCGATGGCAGGATCATCTCACAGATTTAAAAGTAGTCGTCCAAAAAATTCTTTAACAATTGCAAATATACTCGAAAGAAATGAAAAGCACAAACTGGGGGGGGGCAGTTTAAAGGCTTGCAGAGTATTTAGGAGGCTGGGAAGGGGAATCCTTCAAGCCCCAGGAATTTGTCGTCAATCTGGGCAGTACAAGAAAATTCTTCACCTAATATCAAAGAGGGAGAGGAGGAGAATGAGCAAGAGGAAGACAGGAAGGGAAATAAAGGAAAAAACCAATCCAGCAAGGAAATAGAAAACATAAGGAGAAATGTAAAGATAATGCTTGAATTGAAAAAGTATAATAATAAACAACAACAAAAAATTCAATGGCTGAGCTTGATAGCATACTAGGGATGACTGAGGAAATAAATGGAGACCTGGAATTAGAAACATTGCACATAGTGTGATCTAAATAATGGAGAGACACTAGGGTGAAATAATAAGCAAATGGAGCCTTTAAGACCTGTGGAACTGTGACAAGAGATCTAGCATCCCTGTCTCCAGAAGGTTACCAAAGCAAGTGCTGGGAAATGGTTTTGCTCTAATGACTGAAGACTGTCCAAGTCAGACAGAACACACAGCCTTAAAGCATCTAGAAACCAAGAAAAATCCCTAGGAAAAACCTAAAGAAATACCGGACAGGACTTATCAGCCTCTGACTTCTGAAAACAAGGAATGGGGAATCCTTGAGACAGGAAATAATGTTTGTTTCATTGTAACAGAAAATAACTCAAATGACAGCAGAAGTCAGAGGAGAAGCCAGAGAGAACAACAGTAGGTTTCTCAGGTACTGAAAGAAGAGAGTGGTCATCCCAGAGTCCTATGTCCTGCTAGAATATATTTCAAAAGTGAAGGGGAAATCAAGATGTTCACAGGTAACATAGCCTGAAAGATGCTATTGTTGGATCCACCTTGATAAATGTTTGAAGAAATTTTTAAAAGGAAATAAAACAACAAAAGAAGGAATATTGGCACACCAAACTAAAACAGGAAAAAAATTAAGTGAGCAAAATCATAGGTGTGAGTATAACGGATTTTTCTTCCATTCCTGCATTTTCTAAGAATTCTTCACAGGGAGAGAGAATATCATAACATCTGATGTTATTCTAGTATACATGCATGGAATAGACTTAGGACAGTTAAAAAGGGGGAGGGAAAAGGGAAATGGTAAAGTTCCTAAATTGCACTTTAGCTAATAAGACAACGCAAGGATGACACCACAGGGGGTATGAACATCGACAGTGTAATACCCAACCCAACTACTCAGTTCTCTGAAAAAGGGTTCAACTGAAAAAGCCTTGTAGAAAAATTAAAATGGATTGTGAAAATGCTCACGAGTTATACAAAAGAAAACAAAAAGAGGAAGAAACACCAAAATAATATATTGCAAACTAAAATAAAACAGCACGTTCAAACTCTACCAGGATAATAATGAATAACATTAGGTTGAGGGTTTATCTCAATGGTTAAGGGAAGGCAAAATATGCACAAGACCTTGGAGTCAATGCTTGGAACTGGAGAATAAACATATACTTGCATAAAATAAAAATAACAGTAATTTGTGTTTGAAAGAAGTTGGCAAAATAGTTTTTTTTCTTTTTTCTACCTGATACAACAGTAATTCTCTGTGTATCAAAATAGTTCTTTTTAATGTCATTCAACTATATACTGTCTATAAGAAAATAACTTCAATTATAAGACTCAGATATCTTAAGATTAAAGGATGGAAGAAAGATAGATCATAAAAACATCATAAAAACTGTTGGGGAAAGAGCAAGGGTAGCTAAATTAATGTCAGCTAAAATAGACATCAGAACAAAAATAAAATGCCAGAAATGGTAGGGGTGTTATACGTTATATGGTGTTATATGGTCAACATAACCAGAAAACAGATATATGTGCATAAAACATCAGAACTTAGAGCATTTAATATAAAACAAGGAGAAGCAGAGAAGGAGTAGGTAAATATGCAATGACCAACAGCTTCAAAACTTTTTATTAACCAATGATAGAGCAAATACATAGACAGATCACTGAGAATCGATAATATCACCAACCAACAGGTGCAAACTCCTATCTGTGCAGCATCACCTAAGAACAGAAAAAAAGCACAATGCTTTTAATGGCCTTGGCACACATACCAATACATCTTACATCCTGCTCCACAGAGAAAGACTTCAGCAAATACAAAAGAAAGTAAACTGTGTGGATAATTTTCTACAGCTATAATGAAATCAAGTTAGAAATTATTAACAGAAAGATAGTGGGGGAATATTCAAATACTTGGAAAGTTCTATATAACCCAGGAGTCAAAGAGGAATCCCCAAGGGAATTTTTGTTTCTATTTATTGAATGGTAAAGCATAATGAAATATGTGGAGCACAAGCATATCCGTGTTGAAGGGCAACTGGAGCTCTATGTCTATGCATTAGAAAGAAAAATCTCCCAGGCATGATAGCATACATCTATAATAACACATGTCAGCACTAAGAGGTCTATAATAACAAAGTCAGCTTGAGCTACATATCACAAGTCCGTTTTCCCTCTGCAACCATTTCCTACTACAGTATTGGAACTTCGTGTTTGCCAAACATATCCCCAAACCCTGTTCGGTTTAATTCTGAAGATATTCAAATCTGAGTACCCACCCTTTGCTTGAAAAACAAAACCAAAAGCAAACAAACAAAAAAAAAAGAGTTAGTGGGGATTTAGTCAAAGCATTTATTTTCTATCGCTGTAAACTATTTGCACATTTGTGTGAGTTGGAACAGTCCAGACCTGGTCTCATGATATTGAATTTCTTATGAGATACAGTGTTACTAAATCTCAAAAAAAAAATAGCACGGACTTTGAAATCATGCAGTCAGATTTTATAGTCATATAACCTTGTCTGAATGGTTTAAGCTACATAACACTCTTCCATTATCTATCATGCAAATAGAATTGCATCGACTTTTCTAGGCTTTCTGTATGAATGAAAGCAACCAGTGTACAATACATGCACGGGGAATTAAAATTACTTTTTAAAAATGCCCTTTAGTTTCAAAGACCAAGGATCATCAAGAGAATCCAGTATGGTGTCTTTTTATTAACATTTACATTGGAAATCCAGGGTATCTGCTGAAGTAATCTAGAGAGAGCTAACATGGCTGTGCTTATTGATGTAAAGTGTATCTCAGCTTCTTATATAACATATAACAAGCATGTGATGAGTTCAGCCTTGTCTGCTGGGAGATTTATGTCCATCCTCCTGAAAGTGTGTGAATGTACATACAACTATACATACATACACACACAACATACACACCACAACACACACACACACACACACACTTTGTCCATTAGTATTGCTTTCCCACAGGAAGGATGAAAAGACCCAACTCTCCTGGAAACATTAGGACACTCATCATTTGAAATGCCAAAGCCCGCTCCATCTCTGCTACCCTCGGCTACAGTCATAGCATGTTGCTCAAACTGAGCATCTTAGGGAGTTCAAATACATGGCTGGAGAATATTTCATTTTACTGATTACACATTTAGTTCTTCTGTTTCTTACACATGGAAACTAGGGCAAGACAAGTCCCAGTTGGGGAGGACAATAGAGTTTTGCTAAAAAGGATGTCAGTGAACATTGGAGACGAGGGGCGGGAAAGAAGAGCAAGGCACAGAAAATGTACACTTAAATAAGAACCTGTCAAGGACTTGTCTGTTTCTTTTTTACCCTCTTCCATTGGACCAGGAAACAGACATATTGAAGATGCAATTTTAGAATTCATTTCTCCCTAAGTTATAATTAATTTTCTTGAGTTACTTCCAACTTTTCAATGACTGCTTGTGCTCTGGGAAATTAAACTGCATAGTAATAAAGTATAGAGCTTCTCATGACAGTCAGGTAGAGTCCAGCCCAGCACCTTAATACAGAGGACAGATGAGAGTTTGAGAGGGTAGGACTGGCTGTGAATGGCATGAAGAGTCAGCCACCATATTCAGACCCAAGAGTAGATATGAAATGCACCTTCTCCTTTGCAAACTTAGTAAAGGAAAACTAGAGGCTGAACTGGGGAAGCTGCCACAGAGGTGATGATCAGCAAAGCTTCGGCCATTAAACTGCCTTTAAAGAAAATCACTGTGCTATCCCCACCTCTGTCTCACCCTCTCTTCTTCCATTTGGGCACTTTCTTTCAATATGAGCAAACTTCCAAAGTCAAGAAATTGTCAGCTGTGTACCCAAAGGAGACAACAAATCAACCTGAAGCCATTTTAACAGGATAACCCTTATTAAATTCATAGGTACTTACTAAACAGGGAGGATTGCGTTGTGCCTACGTTTTCATCCACTGTAACTGAAGATGGCTTACACAAAGCCTCAGATATACGTGCATTCAACTATCTCAAACCAAATTAGGCAAACAACACTTTATTTCTTTTTTTCTTTCTTTTTTTTTGTTAGATTGTGTTCTGCCCGCATGTATGCCTGCAGGCCAGAGGAGGGCACCAGATCTCATTACAAATGGTTGTGAGCCACCATGTGGTTGCCAGGAATCGAACTCAGGACCTCTGGAAGAGCAGCCAGCGCTCTTAACCTCTGAGCCATCTCTCCAGCCCACACTTCTTTATTTCTACACTGCCTCAATAGCCTCGTGAATTGAAGATTCTCCAAAATGATGTAATCAGATAATGAATTTTAAGTATGTATTTTAATTTTACTTAAGTAAGTGTGTGTATGTATATGTTTAGAGCAACCAGAAGAGAGTGTCAGATTTCTATAAGCTGGGGGGGTCACAGGTGATTGTCAGCACTGAGGTGGATTCTGGGATTGAACTCCTGACCTCTACAAGAGTAATGAATGCTCTTAATCACTGAGTTGCTGTGAGACAATGGTCTTGTACCCTGTCACTCCTATTGTTTTAATAAAATGCTGATTGGCCAATAATCAGACAGGAAGTATAGGTGGGGCAACCAGAACAAGAGAATTCTGGGAAGAAGAAAGTTTCAGTCTGCAGTTGTCACAGAGGAAGCCAGACACAGAGGAAGCAAGATGAGACCACCTCAGTGACAAAAGGTACCAAGCCACATGGCTAACACAGACAAGAATTATGGACTAATTTAAGTGTAAGAGTTAATAAAAAGCCTGAGCTAATAGGCCGACCAGTTTATAATTAATGTAGACCTCTGTGTGTTTCTTTGGGACTGAACGACTGCAGGACAGGCAGGACAGAAATCTCAGGCAACACTGAGTCATCTCTCCAGCCCTGCACAATAAATTTTTAAGATAAAACTTTCACATAAGTTTCCACTTGCTATAGTGAGATCCATGTAATAATATGCAATTCCATATTTCCAATTACAAAGTAGTCTGATTTTGTCAATGAACAATTTACTGGATTCTTAGTTCAATCTATACTTGACTCAAAAGGATCATGTCACAGGAGTTTTCCTGCTTAAATTATATACATAAACATAAATGTATACTCCAAAGTAATTATTGTTACTTAGATATATTTAATTCTAAGAAATTTTTGCATTTTGATGAAGATTCTACCTTGTTCTTCAGTAGAATTAATCAACAGAGACTCATGGGGACATACTGTAGGGACCCCAAGACTCATTAACTTCAATCTCAATGTATTCAGCTGCATGCACAGTGGTCTTACTACAAGAATTAACTCAGCTTTGGTTCTTCATGGAAAATGCTTTCAAGTGTTGTTGGCAAATGTGAGAAGGCTAAACTAATATTCAAAGGGCACCAACTGTTCTGTTTCCTCATTGTATGCTGCAATTTGACTACTCAACTAGAAAAATCACTCATAACCTCATAAAATTCATTGCCTAGGGTTATATAAAATAAATTTCAAGTAGAGGAAAAGGATCCACCTAATCACTTCTCTGGAAAAAAAAACTTTTTTTTACTGGTAGACAAAGCACTGTAATATTGTGAGTGGCTTCCTTATCATTAGGTGAAGTTGAATCAGCTTCAGTCGTTAGAGATTTCAGAGCCATTCTTGCTGGTCTGTTCTGAGCAATACAGACAAGCTCTAAGGTATTCCCATGTACAGGCTGTCAGTTTCTTAACCTTTCCCTTCTTGACCTTTGGATGAGTAAGTGCTCAGTTTAAAGGATTCCTGCCCCCAGAGAGAACCTCTCCAGCTGCTCCTTTCTTACAGGACCTTTCGGCTAGAGTCTTTTAAGGAAGGGTTGCCTACACCACAAATTAGGAAGTTTAATCAACAAGGTGTCATGTTAAGAGCCATGACCCAGCAGTATGATGGTGATGCCTTCCTTATAAGGCATCATGATTTTGCAGTATCACTTTATTACACTGGAAATTTAGGTGCATCCTTCTGACTCGGCTCTAGAAGTCCTAAATCCACCCTTTGGTTCACATACTGTTCAGTAACAACTATCTCAGAGATGCTTTTATAAAACCCGCTCAGAGGCACATGGAAACCTTTGCTCCTTAGTATTAAGTCATCATAGTGACCTAGAAATCACACCTAATTGTACTTTTCAGATGGATCCTTGACTCAAGTCTGTTGAGAGGCATAGACATGGAAAGACAGAGATGGACAAGACAGAGACAGATGAACCTTTCTTGGATGCTGCTTGGCCTTCCTCTGTTTACAGGTAGAGTTGTGTTTCTCTAGTCTTCCTCTTGCTTCTCCCTTCCTAGAGATCCTGAACTTTCCATATCCTCATATCGAATGACAAGCAAATATCTCTGAGGCCTTTGTGGCCCAGTTTCTTTGCACCGTCAAGTCTCCTAGCCCCCAGTGACTTAGCACAAAGCTCTCAAGCACTGAGCAATTGTTCAGCAGTCTCCCGTTCTGCATGCATAAGCCACGGACCTTGGCTTTTCATTTTATCACTTACTGTTGTCTTTCAGTAAGTCCTTTTAACTATGGATGGAAGGAGAGAGGAAAAGAATAAGGGAAGTAGGAAGGGAGGGAGGGAGGTTATGTAATTGGTTGGTGAATAAAAAGAATTTGAGCACTGAACATTTTTATGATTTAAAAAAAGTACCATACAAAGTAACCTGTTTAATTGGAGCACTTTCCTTCATGCTTTGTTATTATTGACCTCCTTTCCCCACTCCTCCCAAATCTCCACCCCCTCCTACTCATCCCCATAGCAACCTCCCTTCTGTTTTCATCCTCACAGGTATTCTTTTCCCCTCCTTGGCTCTCCAGAAAACCTCTCTTCCCTTCTTATTGAACTCTTCCTAGCGCATTGACAGCATTCACACCCTGTCCACACATAGATTCATACGTACCAAAGCTAAATCTAAGTTCTGCATATGAGAGAATGCATGCTTAATTGTATTTCTGATTTGGGGTTACTTTGGTTCATATAGTTTCTACCTCCACAAGTTTTCCTGCAAATGTCATGAATTTTACTTTTCCTTTGTGGCTGAATAAAAATTCTACTGTGCATGCGAACCACATTTTTTAATTCCTTAACCTGTTGGTTGCCATCTAGCGTTGGGGGCTGCAGACCCCTGGCCACTTGACTTTCTTTGCCTATCTCAGACCCTTTGCCTGCTGGAATAAACAACTTGTTTTCCTGTGCCTGCACCTTCTCTGTGTAAGAGACCCTCATGAGATCCTGATGGCAGGGGAGTGGTTTCTGATGGGTTTTACAGCTGAAAATTACAGGAGCTGGGGCATGGCTATCAGAGTTAAGGATCCCTATATAAGCTTTCCTTGTATCAAGGATGACCTGTGTCCCCGTGTCTCTCTGTGTGTGTCTTTCTGTGTTTAAATTTCCAGTCCCTTGTCCAGCTCTCAAATGGTCTCATACTGCAGGCATTATGCTATAGGCATAGTACCGTAGTACATGTACTACAGGCACTACAGTGCCGTAGTACACATAGTACAGACGAATGGTACACGTGGAGGCTCCCAGCAAGACTGGGAATTGGGGACATGCTGAGAAATCACCCTCGGAAATGGAAAGGGTGAATTGAAGGCCTCAAAAAGAATGGAAGAAAAAGAGTAAGTTTTTAAAGAGACAGAGTATGGACAGTGAGATTAAAAGGAGTAAAAGTAATAATAATAATCCACGTAAAGATGGAATGTGCACAGATAATTTGGATTATGTATGTTATTGTGTTGTCTTTTGATTTTTTGATTTGAGAACTGCTAAGAAAGGTATCTTGACTTTAAAATGAGTATAAGGATTTGTTGCTTTGGAAAAGAGGTTCTGTTTTGTTTCCACAGAAGATGAGAACCTGTGGATTCATTCCAGATTAATGAGATTTAATGCACTAAGACCCCCTGAAGGTCACTGTGAATACCCCCCAAAATTACCTCTCCCAATAAACAGCAGAAAGTAGTCTGGAGAGAGAAATATGCCCAAATTTCCTAAATGATTGTTTACTGGAGGTTGTGGGACCTAGGGGAATGCCTTAGGCGGCAGCTGTGCCAAGAGCTGCTACAGGAGTGAGGCACGTCCACAACCAGCGAGGGGAGCTGGAGCTGCTCAGATCCCACTGGGATGCCCATCTGCATGTGGCAAACGGAGAACGCTGCGGTGGTTCCAGGCTCTGGGCACCCAAGAGCCTGCAGTGTGAGTGTCAGGCTTTCCAGCAGGACCTGAGAAACCCATGTAGTAGCTGCAGAAGGTCCCCAAGCCAGTCTGTCACCTGGACGTTGTTTGGTGTCACAGCGGAGTGGGGAATCAGAGCCAACGTGGGCCTTCTCGTTAGGCTGTCTGTGGCTTGTTAGGCCTTGGATGATTCTGCACTTAACTGTTTTCAAGTTTTATGTATTTTGGACAGCTGTTGGGCTAACAAGATGACTGTGACTGACTGTGGCCGGGTTCTAGCTTGTTGCCTGTCCCAGTGAAGTCAACTGGTGCTGAACTGTCCTGGCAGAGATTTTGGGATCATCACGGGTGACTGCTGTTGTCACCACTGCGGCCTCTGGGACAACCAGAATTACCACCAGTCAGATGACTGCTGTGTCTAGCACTGTTGATCCCCTAGCCAGACAAGTTGCCACTGCCTTAGAGATCCAGAATTCCCTATATAATTTTCACCAGGGCATTTTTTTGGTTTGACCTATAGACCTCCTTTTATAAGAGCAGTTGAAGTATATGGTTGACTGCTCCCTTTCCTTTCTTTATATTTGTGCCACGCCCACGCCAGTCCAGCCACTCCCATACAACCTAGGCCTACTGAACAGCTGGCCTTAGGAACTCCTATAGCTGGATGGTTTCTGCTGCTCTGCCTCTACAACAGGTGTCAGCAGCAGCAGCAGCAATGTAATATCACTATTTGCCCAAGAGAGTGGGCTTCCTCCAAATGCAGTGTGAGTTAGCAGGCTATGGAAAGACCAGTGAGCCAGAGTTAGACAGGAGCCTGTCACAGTCAACCTAAGACAGAGGCCTTGCATGCTGAGGCAAGTGTTCTTGATGATGGGTAAGATGTGAATATGTGCTTCTGCAACCCAAGACAGGCCTGGTCTAATTATATAGAAAAGAGAGAGCTGTTAGGGACTGCAGACCCTGGCCCCTTGACTTTCTTTGCCTGCCTCAGACCCTTTGCCTGCTCTAGTAAACAATTTGTTTTCTTGTGCCTACAGCTGCTCTGAGCTCAAGACCCTCATGAGTTCCTGATGGCAGGGGAGTGGTTTGGGGGGGAGTTAATGAAAATTACAGGAGCTGGGGCATGACTATCAGTTAAGGATCCCTATATAAGCTTCCCTGGAGCACAATAAAGTGGCATTCTTGTATCAAAGATGACCCGTGTCCCGTGTCTCTGTGTGTGTGTGTTTGTGTGTTTACAATCTCCAGCCCCTTTCCTACCTCATGTACCATCCCACAGTGCAGGTGCTACAATCTAGAACTTTTCTATTTCCTTGATTTCTGAGTACTAAAATGATAGTCATGTATGTCTCTGTATGATGCACACACACACACACACACACACACACACAAAAGACAGAGAAAGAGAGGCAGAGAGACAGAGAGATAAGACAGAAGAATACTTGTAACAGAAGTAGACAGTGAGTACAAAGGTGATGACAATATTGATAGTGTCAAAGACAGTTCCTGTTTAAAGCTAACTGATTTTACCTGAAAGAAGTCAGGAAAAGCTGTACTTCTACAACTGTGTGCATGAACTGCTTTCTGCTAAAGCCAGGCTATAAAATGGGAACACATCACTGTCAATGTGTTTCCAAAGGTTTAACTTCCAGCTGTATGCTGTTTTTCTTTTGTCTTTTTTCTTGAAAGTTTAAGAAACATTTGACATATTCCTCATAGTTTTCATATACACATAGATAATAAAAACTGAACATTTAAGTATAAGCTCAAAGCTAAACAGTGGTGTTAGAAATTACATATTTGCCATGTGTTTTCTATGATCTTTCATATGTAAGTGCTAGAAACTCTCTGCTCCAGGGCTCTTTCCTTTTCAGTTGTTTTCTTCTGAACATATTAAATTTATGGTGGCCATTGGTTTTTGATAAACCAGAGTTTACCAGTAGTAGCAGCATGAATACATTCAGAAACAGAGAAGATAGATTAATTTGTGTTTCTTGTTATTGGATCATTGAATGAACAGCCATTTGTAAGTGGCTTTAATTGGTGCTACCCAAATAGTGATGATTTTGATGCCAAAATCACTGGAAACAAAGTTATTTTATGTAAAATTTTCAACTAGAAGCTATGTGTTCAGACAGTGGTGTAATTTTAGGACCGGAGGATCCAAATAAATATATTCTTGGAAATATTGGATGTTATTTATATTTAAAGGCTTTTGCATAAACATATAACAAATAATTTGAGAAGTAAGGTTGTTCACTCATCCATGTAAATTTTTATTGTGTATAATTCTTCAACACTTGGTTAATAATTTTACTCTGAGATATTGAAGTGTCAATGAGCAGATTTTAGATACTGCTTGAGTATTTTTTTTCTGATAAAGCAAAGCAAACCATACACAGACACACACACACACACACACACACACACACACACACACACACACACACATACCAAAATAAGCAAACAAACAAACCTACCACTGTTTGTCAAGAACACAAATTTAGTTCCAGCAGGCATATCAGATGGCTCACAGCCATCCACAAAGGAAATCCAACGTCCTCTTCTAGCCTCTGCAATAGTTTGTGCTCATCAGTTCATACAAAACACACACATACACAAAGAGAGAGAGGGGGTGGGGGAGTTCATTTTTAAGGAAGCTGCTAAATCTTTTTGCAAAATAGTTATTTCACTTTAAATCTTTCCAACAGTGTAAAAAGTTTCTAGGTTTTCATATTTTTTTTAACTTTTTGAAACAGTATCAATTGCTTTATTTATCAATATTCTAATCAGGTGTTGGAACTTACTTTCCTTGATGAATAATGTTGCCATATATTTTTCAAGTGCATCTCTTTAGTATGATATAGAGTAAAATACTTTGATTCCTTTGAATGTGGATGTTTATTTTTTTTATTGTTATTTGTGAGAATCTGGGGGAAGATAGATAGATTCTGAACACAGGTACTTTATATGTGGAGTGGAATCTCCTCCATCATGGCTTCCTTTCTTTTTCTTAGCTGTGTCTGAAAAGAGAAGAAGTTCTAATTTTGAAGAAGTCTAATTTAAATTTCAGAATTATTTTATTTCTAAACATAACAATTTGACTGTAACCATAGCAAAGCCATAACACATTTCAGCTCTGCTTCCTTCCATTCTAGCCCATCTCCATTCCTTTGTGTCAGCTACTGATCCACAAAAACACTTTCTACCAGAGATCCAAGTGGCCTCACTGGACTAAGATGCAAGTAGTGGATTTTTCATATCTTTCCTGTCATATATTCCAGTCCCTTCGAGTTACTCTTAGTCCTGTACCAGCTGGTACACAGCCCTCCTCCCACTCCACCTCCACTTCCTGGATAGTTCACCTCTTGGTGTACCTGGTGTTACTTGATATAACTAGCTCTTTTCCACTGCCCATCTTTATCTTTCTTCCTAGATTATCACCATTCCTTTCTGTCAGCCCTGCTGACCTGATTAACCACTCTTTAATGCAGACCCCACAGTGACCATACTTGCCTAGGATCCAGAGTGAGCAACAGCAACCAAAGAATGAAAAACCCACACAACAAAGACAAGGCCATGTATCATGCATTCTCACTGCCTGGCTCTGGTTCTCTTTGAGACTAGATCAATCTAGTGTAGTCCAGGGTGATCCTGAACTCACAGAGCTCTATCTGCATCTGCCTCCCAAGTGCTGGGATTAAAGGTGTGTGCCACCATTGCCTGGCCTCTATGGCTAACTAGTGGCACTCTGATCATCAGACAAGCTTTATTTGTTAGATTGTTGGAGGAGAAAGCCACTTGTTGTTTCCCGGCCACTTAGCCCCCAAATAATCACACATAAACTATATTATTTAAAACACTGCTTGGACCATTAGCTCTAGCTTATTGCCTAACTTTTACAGCTTAATTTAACCCATTTCTATTAATCTGTATATCACCATGTGGCTCTGGCTTACCAGGTAAAGTTCCATCCAGCTCCTGCAGGGCTAAATGGCTTCTCTCTGTCTCCATCCTTTTTTCTTCAAGCATCCAGTTTAGTTTTCCCTGACTAACTATGTTCTGCCCTATCAACAGTCCAAGGCAGTTGCTTTATTAACTAATAGTATTCACAGCATACAGAAGGGATTCCCACATTACCTCCCCTTTTCTGTTTAAATGAAAAAGAAGCTTTAATTTTAACATTGTAAAATTATATATAGCAAAACAGGTATCAAGCAATAATTACAGTTACAGCATTTATATCTATTTTACCTTTTATCGTGACTAAAGAGAACTATACCTATTCTTCAACTCCATCAAAGACTCCAGAAAATTACAATATTACCTCAGTAAAAAGGAAGTGCATTGTAAGCAACTTCTAAAACTCTAGAAACAAAAGAGACAACTTGCTGCCTGAAGAGTCACCCAAAGTTCTTCTATAACATTGAAGCATCCATCTTCAGTCTACAGGCCCATAGTATCTAGCAGACTTTTGCACAAAGCAGAAAATTTCAAAGACAGTTTCGCCTATATTAGCAATTTGTCAGTCACTTTTTTTCTGTGTCCTGAAGAACGTCTAGCAGGCTCTTTCATGAAACTGGAACCCTGAAGGATGGATTTACCTTTAGGCAAGTTCAGCAGTCATTTCTCTGCATGTCCTGCATGTCCAGTTCATCAAGTATTCCAGGAAGAGCAGTTTCTTGCCCAAATGGCTAACTAACTCCATAAGGAACCTCTTCAATGACCATCTTCCTCTTGAAATAGTTGGTGCTGCCAGGAGCAGATGTGACTCATTGTCATGAAAAGTTCTAAGTTCCTAAAACATTTTAAATGCCATATTCTGTGGTCTTTGGAAGGTTTAAAGAATGTCTATCCATCTAAAACACCTCTCTGTACATCTAGAAAATTTAAGTAACATAACAACAAGCTTGACTAATATAGATGACTATCTATTAACCTATATTTCTTAATTATAACAGAATTGACCTTAAATTTTTATCAATAAACCAAGATCCATACCAATGCAAATCTTTATAGCATATCCCCCTTTAAATATAAAGAAACATTTTTAAACACTATTTGGGAATATAGGCATAGTTCTCCAGACTACTTCCTGCTTTTTGGGGGGTAAAGTAATTTTGGGGGGTGTCCACAGTGACCTTTCAGGGGGTCTTGGTCCATCAAACCAAATGGAAGCAATCCACAGGTTCTCATCCTCTGTGGAAACAAAAGAAGAACCTCTTTTCCAAAGCAACATATCCCTAGATCCAAATTCTAAAGTCAAGATACCTTTATAATATACATGCTGGTTTAGCTTAGCAGCCCATACAAAGAAATATCTCTCTGTACTTAGCTCTTTCACAGTCAAAAAAGTTTAAAAAACAACATAATAATATACAAAAATACTCTCTGTGTATTTTTCGTATTTACGTGAATTATTTATTTTCCTTTTATTCTATGACTGTCTGTACTCTATCTTTTTAAAGACTTTGTTTTATCTTTTAAAAACCATTTACTTCTCTTTATATTCTTTTTCTTCTCTCTTCCAAGCCTACTTACATATAGCCAACACTGCAACCCAGTTTGAGGTCTTTTATGTCTGAATCTGTCCTATTGTATATCTTCAATTCTTTGCTGTCCAAGACCACTTCTTAAAATGCTAAGTGCTTCTTAAAAACTTAAGCTGTGGCATTCTTAGGAGAAATACAGAATTGTCTGCTTGCTCCACGCAGCCCAACATGGTGGAAGTCTGTTCACCGAAGCTGCAAGCCATGCACATTGCCCCAGTTCCAAGTGTGTAGAAGGTCTATATGTAGCCATTAAACAGTCTGTAACATGCTTCTTACAAACCCTATTTAAATGTTCAGCCTCCTGAAAGAGTCAGAGGTTATGCTGACAGCATGGCCCAGAAAACTGGCATTTCAAAACAGCATGACTTTTTTCCTGCTACCACTTGATTCAGGAAAACCTCTCTTAAAGGGGCCATGTCTCTGCTTGCTTCTAGCAAATCGATCCCACCCAAGAAAATACCACTACCAAGCCATGATTAACTCTGTTCTTTTGTGTCTAGGATTCCTTTTTAAGCTTTCTCGGGTTTTACATGGATTTAGTCCACCATGTTCACATGCCAATTTGTAGCAGGGAGGCTGCTTGTTTGTCCTGGACACCCAGAACTGAAATAAATACACAGAAACTATATTATTTAAAACACTGCTTGGCCCATTAGTTCTAGCTTATTATTGGCTAACTCTTACATCTTAATTTAACCTATTTCTATTAATCTGTGTATTGGCACGTGGCTGTGGCTTACCAGGTAAAGTTCCATCCAGCTCCAGTGGGACTACATTAGATTACCAACAAAATATCACTACAAGACCAGATATCTACCACAAGAAACACTACCAACACTCCAGAAACATAGATCCCAATGCAAAAGTAGAAACATGAACATCCATGACAATATGTATTGTCCTTCTGAAGGCAATATTTGGATCATACATTTCCCAGTATGATGTCACCAGAACACTAGTGAGAAGGTTAACATGTGTACTGATCAAAATTGTGTTCAGCTGCTAAAATACCAAGAATTATCCTAGATTTGTCAAAATTAACCTTTGTGACTTTCAAAACATAATATGTTCATGTGCATATCCCACAGATGCAGTGTGTGGCTATAGAATTTCCCAAGCTTCTTTGACTAGTAGAAACTTATTTTCTTATTTCTATCTTACTATCAGCATATGCAAAGTTGACAGAACATCACTGCACAAAGTTTCCTTTACTGAAAAGTTTGAAACTCCGTGGTGGAAACATTGGGGATGGCAGGGTAGATTCTGAAGGCCCCACTGAGATTGCCCACTATTTTTTTTGGAAGACTAGCTGTTTCACACCACATCCACAAATGTTATGCATCCTTTGGCATTTGGCTATAGTTTCATGCACTAGATTTCAGTCAAATACACATTGAATGCCCACCGTGGCCAGTGCCCACTGAATGATCATCAGGCTTTATTCCTTATTTGAGATTATAGTCTTACTCAACATTGATCTAAGGACTCTGGCTAAAGATGTGTCAAAACATGTTTGATAGCTATTCATGTTTCTTCTTGAAATTCTTTGTTCAGTTTGAAAGCCCATTTCTAAACTCTGTTGTTTTTCTTATGTTTAGTTATTTGAGCTATTTATATATTCAGTCTAGATACTAATCTTCTATCAGATATATAGTTGACAAAATTTTTCCCATTCTGTGGGCTGACTATTCAAATGATTGAAAATTGCCTTCACTTTTTCTTGACATCCTGCCTGTCAGTTTTTGGTATTATTTCCTGAGCTGCTAAAGCCCTATTCAGTAAGTACTAACCATGCCTATATGTTGATACAGACTTCTACTTCATCTAGTAACCTAAAGTGTCAGCTCCTAGGTTGAGATCCTTGCTATGTTTAGAATTTATTTTCAAAGAAGAGCTAATACCAATACTCCTCAAATTGTTCCACACAACAGAAACAGAAGGAATCTTACCAAATTATTTTGTATGGCCAGTTACCAAACCAAAAAGAGTGACAAAGAAAGTTACAGACCAATCTCCCTCATGAACATTGATGCAAAAATTCTCAATAAAATATTAGCAAAATGAATCCAAGAACACATCACAAAAACCATTCTCCCTGATCAAATAGGCTTCATCCCAGAAATGCAAGGATGATTCACCATATGAAAATCTGTCAGTGTAATCCACCATATAAAAAAACTTCAAGAAAAAATACATAGTCATCTCACTAGATTCTAAAAGAGCCTATGACAAAATTCAACACCCCTTCATGATAAAGGTTCCAGAGACAACAGGGATACAAGGAGAATACCTAAGCATAATAAAGGCATTATGCAGCAAGTGAACAGGCAACATCAAATTAACAGAGAGAAACTTAAAGCGATTCCACTAAAATAAGGAACAAGACAAGGCTGTCCACTCTCTCCATACCTATTCAATATAGTTCTCGAGGTTCTAACTCGAGCAATAGGGCAACAAAAGGAGATCTAGTGGATACAAATTGGAAAGGACGAAGTTAAATTTTCACTCTTTGCAGATGATATAATAGTACACATAAGTGACCCCCAAAATTCTTACCAGGGAACACCTCCAGCCGATAAACACCTTCAGTAATGTTGCTGAAACAAGATTAACTAAAAAAATATCAGTAGCCCTCCTATATATAAATAATAAATTGGCTGAGAAAAGAAATCAAAGAAACAACACCCATTATAGTAGCCACAGATAATATAAAATACATTTAGTAACTCTAACCGAACAAGTGAAAGACCTGTATGACAAAAATTTTAAGTCTTTGAAGAAAGAAAGGGGGGAAGAGATCAGAAAATGTAAAGGTTTCCTATGTTCTTGGGTAGGTAGGATTAGTATAGTAAAAATGGCAATCTTACCAAAAGGCAATCCACAGATTCAATGCAATCTCCATCAAAATCCAAGCACAATTCTTCACAGACCTCAAAAGAACAATATTCAACTTCAAATGGACAAACAAAAACAGAGGATAGCTAAAGAAATCCTGTACAATAAAGGAACTTCTGGAGGTATCACCATTCTTGACTTCAAGCTCTACTACAGAGCTATAACAATGAAAACAGTCTGGTATTGGTATAAAAACAGATACATGGATCAACTGAATCCAATTGGAGACCCTAACATAAATTCACATGCCTATGAACACCTGATTTTTGACAAAGTAGCCAAAAATATACAATAGAAAAGAAAAAAGCATCTTCATCAAATGGTGCTGGGATAACTGGATGTCATGTAGAAGAATGCAACTAGATCCATATCTACCGCCCTGCACAAATCTCAAGTCTAACTGGATCAATGACCTCATCATAAATCCAGTTACACTGAAGCTGATAAAGGAGGAAGTGAGATGTAGCATTGAACCCAGGGGGGGCACAGGGGACTACTTCCTGAACATAACACCAGTACACAGACACTGAGATCAACAATTAATAAATAGGAATTCCAGAAACTAAAAATCTTCTGGAAAGCAAAGGATAATGTCAATAAGACAAAACCACAGCCTACAGAATGGGAAAAATATCTTCAACCCCACATCTGACAGAGGGCTAATATCCAAAATAAGCAAAGAACTCAAGAAAAATACATCAAAATATCAAATAACACCATTTAAAAATAGGGTACAGTTTTAAACAAAATTCTCAGCAGAAGAATCTTAAATGGCCAAGATACCTTTAAAGAATTTATTCAATATCCTTAGGTATCAGGAAAATACAAATCAAAAGGACTCTGAGATGTCATCTTATACCTCTCAGAATGGCCAAGAGCAAAAATGCTAATGCCAGACTATGCTGGAGTGGATGTAGAGTAAGGGTAACACTCCTCCACTGCTGTGCAAACTTGCATAGTCACTTTGGAAATTAGTATGGTGGTATCTCAGAAAATTGTAAATCAATCTACCTCATGACCCAGCAATACTACTCTTGGGCATATACCCAAAGAATGCTCAACCATACCACAAAGACAGTTTCCCAACTATCTTCATAGCAGCATTATTCATAATAGCCAGAATCTAGAAACAACCTAGATTCCCCTCAACCAAAGAATGGATTAAGAAAAACGTGGTGTATCTACACAATGGATTATTACACAATGGGGAAAAAATCGTAAAATTTGCAGGCAAATAGATGGAACTAGAAAAAAAAATCATCCTGTGTGAGGTAAATGAGACCCAGAAAGATAAGCATGGTATATATCCACTCATAAGTTGATTTTAGATGTAAAGCAAGAGCTAACCAGGCCACAACTATCAGTCCCAGAGAAGCTAGGTAACAAGAAGGACCCTAAGGGAGAGGAAATAGAGGAGATGTCCTGGGTAAACTGGGGATAGGGGGAAGTAAAAGAGAGGGATGGAGGATGAGAACATGAGGGGACAGGTTGAGTTGGAGGTGGGATGGGAAGGGGAGAGTAATGAAAGAGATATCTTGATAGAGAGGCCCATTGTGGGTTTAGGAAGAATCCTGGTGCCAGAAAACCTCCCAGAAACCCATAAGCATGACCCCAGCTAAGATTCCTGGCAATAGCAGAGAGGACGCCTGAAACAGCCTTCCCCTGTAATCAGATTGACAACTACCCTAATTGTTATCATAGAGCCTTCATCCAGTACCTGGTGGAAGCAGATGCAGAGATCCACAGCCAAGCACTGGACCAAGCTCTAGGAGTCCTGCTGAGGAGCGGGTTGGAGGGATTATATGACCAACGGGGAGTGAAGATCATGATAGGAAAACCCACAGAGACAGCTGACCAGAGCTTGCGCAAACTCATAGACTCTAGATTGACAACAGGGGAGCTGGTATGGGACAGACCTAGGCCCTCTACATCTGGGTGACATTGTGTAGCTTTGTCTTTTGTGAGACCACCAGCAATGGGACCAGGACCTGTCCCTGATGTATGAGCTGACTCTGGAACCTATTCACTATGGTGGGATACCTTGTTCAGCCTTCATGTTGTGTGGAGTTTAGTCCTGCCTCAACTTGATTTGCCATGTTTTGTTGATTCCCAAAGGAGATCTTACTCGACCTGAATGGAGACAGAAGAGGAATGAATGGAGGGAGGGGTAGAAGGGAGGTGGGACAAGTTAACAGGAGGAGCGAAGGGAGGGAAAACTGTGATTAGTATGTAAAATGAATGAAGAAAAATAAAAAGTAACATCAATCTCTCCTTGATACAAGGATATTCTCATTTTAGTAACTAATATGTTCAGTGCAGTATAGAACTCCTAATGCTCACTGTTCCTGCCCTGCCCCAGTAGAGATCTTTCCTGGGCTATAAAGTCCCACGTAGACGGACAGCAGGTGGAGAAAGAGTGTCGTTTCCTTTTCCTGTGTCCTCTGTGAATAGTTTCTCATACTCTCACTCCAAGTGGAGTTAGAATGAGTGTGGCGAGAAAAGGGACAGGAAAGTTCTACTTGTTTGGATGAGGCATAACTTCTGGGCTAATTGGGCTGATGATCTCTAGGGTTGATTTTCTTTAATGTAGTGGGGATGTGTGTGTGTGTGTGCGCGCGTGCATGCGTGTGTGTGCACACACACGAGAATGCACATGTACACAGTGGAGACACATATAGGCAACAGCCCATGTCATCTTCCTTCCTTGACAGAGTCTCTTTGGTATATCACCTTTGTCTGTACTGGCTATCTGTGAGCTTCTAGGGCCCCTTCTGTGTCCTCCTCCCCCCTTCGGTAGAAGCAGTGAGATTACATATGTGTATTGCTATGCCTAACTGTACGTGGGCTCTGGGAATTAAAACTTAGCTCCTCGTGCTGACACAGAAAGTGGTTTAATTACTGAGTCACCTCCCCAGCCTCAAAGTGGGGCCCTTTAAGATAACCACTGCTAAGGCTTTCAGACTGTGACATTGCCAATCAGGGGCTCCTGCTGAGTATTGTGTGAGTGTCTGGTGCATTGTCTCTACAGAATATAACTGTCCTTCTTACAAAGGGACTCTTAGTATCTTTAGAGTTCACACCTAGACCACAGGAAACATTGTTGCTACAGGGAAGGTCAGCAATAAGCATGCGCTTTTTAAGGGCAGACTTCTTATTGTCACTCTAGCACTTCAGGCTAGAATATGTGAAATAGTTTAATTATACAAATATGTGTGACATTTGTGTGTGCTGCATTTGTTTAACGTTGTAAAGATGTGTGTTCAATTATGCAAAGATGTGTTGAGTTTGTTTCACCTTGCCAGTCAAAGGCACCTGATTGGTCTAATAAAAAGCTGAATGGTCGGTAGCTAGGACTGAGAGGAAGCAGGTGGAGCTGCTGAGTAGAGAATAGATAGGCATGAAGAATGAAGAAGAAGAGAGGAGAGAAGGAGGAAGAGAAGATGCCTGGGGTCATCCAGGCAGCTGCCAGTCAGCCAAACACAAGAAGCAGTGAAAGTAAGATATACAGAAGAAAGAAAGGTAAAATGTCCTGAAGCAAAAGGTAAATAAAGAGAAACAGGTTAATTTAAGTTAAAAGAGCTAGATGGAAATGAGTCTAACCTAGGCCGGGTATTCATAACAAATAACAAGTCTCTGTATCATGATTTGGGAACTGGTTGGTGGCCCAAAAGAAAAAGCCTGGTCCACTTTAGCTCAAGGAGCTCAGGTCAGTGATGCTTCTGAAGACCCCTGCTTATTAAGATGAACATTACCTGTACTCCAGTGTGATGAGAAAAATTTCTCTACAAAATTTTTTTTTCCTATTGCCCTTGAAGACAATCCTTTCTTTCTACTATTCACACATTCTCATATGCCTGTGTTAAAGAAACTAAAGCTGCCAGTTGTTTGATAGTCACTTTGAAAGTGAAGGATAGGTGGACTTTTGGAAATCCTGCTATAGAAACCATTTTGCTCTGGATCCTTTGAAATTCAGGGAAAACCGGAAGAACAGATGGTACTTCAAAATCCTCATACAAGGTTACAGATTTGGACATGATGTTTCTACATATGCATATGATATATTTTGTACTGTCATGGTATGTTATTTGTATTTTAATAAATAAATCTTGCCTGAAGATCAGAGGCATAGCTAAAGCCACTAGAGGTCAGGTAAAGGTGACAGACACCTTTAATCCCAGGATTTGGGAGATAGAGGCGGAGAAGTCTCTGAGTTCAAGGCCACCCTGGGCTGCACAAGGTCAATGCAGAAACAAATCCAGGTGGTGGTGCCTCACCTTTAATCCCAGTACTAGGGAGTCACACCTTTAATTCCAGCACTAGAGGGGATACAGAATGCAAGGAGAGAGAGGCTTAGTCTAGTTAGTTTGCGGTTGCCCAGCCTTGGGAGTGATAAGACTTCTCTAGTGGCTTGACTGCCTTGCTTTTCTGGTTTTGGGTTGAACCCTGGGTTTTTGTTATTCATGCTACATTTGGCACTCAATGTTTGGGATACAAATTCATGAAAAGCCTAAGGCTTTTTAGCCACTAACACAGGCCAGGGCTACACACGGGGCTCCCACTGTGTTACAGGTTCTCCTTTAATCCCTTTTTCAGGCTGCAGCCAAACTAGGTAGCTTGCCTTGAAATTCAGCCAGACTTTTACTTTTCTACACAACAGCTATCAGCCCCACATTGGGCACCATTAGCTAGCTCAGTCAGTAGAACATGAGACTCTTAATCTCAGGTAGTGGGTTCAAGACTTACATTGGACCCTGGTATTATTCATGCTACATTTTGTGCCCAATGTAACCTCTTGTGTTGCTTTTATCAGTTAATTAATAAAGAAGCTGGCTTGGCCTGTGATAGGGCAGAGTAGAGGTAGGTGGGGAAAACTAAACTGAATGCTGGGAGAAAGAAGGCAGAGTCAGAGAGAAGCCATGGAGCCATCACCAGAGACAGACACCAGATGGAACTTTACCTGGTAAGCCACAGCCACATGACAATACACAGATTAATGGAGATGGGTTAGTTTAGGATATAAGAGAAAACTAGAAATATGTTTAAGCTATTTTCCAAACAGTTCTGCAAATAATATAGTTTCTGAGTGATTATTTCATGATCTGAGCAGCCGAGAATGAACAAACAGCTTCTTACTACAGAGCATTGGCTACTCTTCATAAGTACTTGAGTACAATTCCCAGCAACCACAAGGTGGCTCACAACCATCTACAATAAGATCTAGTGCCCTCTTCTGGCATGCAGGCAAACATAATGTGAATATGTTTTATTACCAATGGCTAATAAAAAGCTGCTTTGGTCTATGGCAGGGCAGAATAAAGCTAGGCAGTGAACACTAAACTGACTACAGGGAGAAAGAAGGCGGAATCAGGCAGATACCATGTAGCCACTGAAGAAACAAGATGTAATGTAACAAACCACTAACCTTGTGTTAAATATAAAATAATAGAAATGGGTAAATTGAAGATGTAAGAGCTAGCTAGGAATATGCCCGAGCTATTGGCCAAACAGTGTGATAATTCATATAATTTTTGTGTGATTATTCGAGTCTGGGTGGCCAGAAAACAAAAGCACAGTCTCCATTTACAGTGTATGTATTCACTCTTCCTATTATTCTTTTCTTTTCTTTTTCATTTCTCATCCTTTCCACATTTCTAATAAACCCTTTTATTTTCATGTTCATTTGGCTCCCCAAATTCCCCCAAAGGATAGAAATATGTACACTTATCTTTCCTATATCTTGAGCCTCTAGAATAATGCCTGACATAAAATACGAGTGGAAAAAAAAATGTGAAACAGCTCAGTGGAAAGAATGCTTAACTTACATGTACAGGTTTCTGAGTCCAATAACCAGTAATAAAAACAAAAACCAGAAAACTTTTTAAAAGTTATTTGCATGCAATAGTTTTCAGGCAAGAATGTTGGATTTTATAAAAAGTAACTTGCTGATGGCTATTTGGTCAGCAAATTATGGAGTATTAATTTTTAAGATTAGTGGTAGAGTGCTGTGAGAACTCCTTCAGTTAATAGCCTTTAAGGTACCAAAACATTTGGGCATGATATCTTGTAGTATAAATGTAGCCGTAAAGCTTGCAGTTTCTCTCTCTCTCTCTCTCTCTCTCTCTCTCTCTCTCTCTCTCTCTCTCTCCTGCTGGATTCAGTTTCTGTTCCCCGCTCATGCAAAGGACTGTGATCTGTGAGTCTACCCCTAAATAAAGAACCCTTTATTATACTCAATTCTGAGCTAGTGTGGGACTACTTTATAGTGTCCATCTACAGCAACAAGCATCTAATATACTCAAATATACTTTAAGTTTTCATTTTACATGTTTCTTTGATATGTATAAAATTATTTGCACTGAGATATTAAGTTTACTTTATTTCCATAGAAATCTTCTAGAAGTCTGTTATCACTTCAGACCCTCTAGGTAGCTCGTAAAGTGAATGCCAGGATTATTCAGCCAAACTGCCATCTGGTGTTTGATATGTGAATTGCAAGTCCAACATCCCTGTATTAGTATTACTGTTCTATAAACAGTTTTCTAAACTTTACATCTAGTAACTTCTTTACTCCTCATACCAGCCCTAAGAAGAGGATCCGTTGAATACTTAGTTTATATATAATTAATACAACAGCAGTATTAGGATATGATTGAAGGCTATCAACCACAACCTTGCTTTGAACTATTACATTCTACTCTTTCTTTAATGCAGAATTCCAGAAAAGCCATCCTCAAGTAAGTTACATAAACTTTCATTTGATAACAATTGTATACAAGAAGGTAAGCTCAACTAGTAGGAATCAAATACCAGGGGACAGAGTTCTTCATATTTATTCTCCTTTGTCTTAATAAATCTTAATAATGCTAGGGCTCCTGTATGTAGTTTCAGAGAAAGTAAACTTTAAAAAGGAATTAAATATTTCATTACTGTATTCATTTCTGTTGAGTTGCCATAATAAAATAGCAGAATTACTGTCTTAAATAATAGAAATTCATTTTCTTGTGCTTCTAGGAGTTGAAAGTCTGAGCTCAGGGTTTCTTCTGTTAGGGTTCCTGTCCTAACTTGAAGATTGGTTCAGTATAACTATGTTCACATGGAGTTGTTCCTTAATTCGCGCGTGGTTCATCATTTAATCTCTTCCACAGAAACTTAGTCGTGTGGTGGGGGCCCTTCTTCTTTCACTTAAGTTATCTCGTCAAAGGTCCTGTCTGAATAGTTATAATCTGAAGGACTGGGAGACAGTCATGATTCATCATACATATCAGAGGGATAGAGATGGGAGACAGTTATGATGTCACCATTCATATCAGAGGGATACAGATGATAAACAGTCATGATGTCATCATACATATCAGGGATACAGTTGAGAAACAGTCATGATGT
>NC_022030.1:30836966-30873944 GCF_000317375.1 Microtus ochrogaster
TCAGGGATACAGATGGGAGACAGTCATGATGTCACCATACATATCAGAGGGATACAGATGGGAGACAGTCAAGATGATAACAATTATATGTTCTTAGCTGGATGGTACTTTGAGAGTGGGCTCTGCAGCCTCCAGAACTGGGAGGGAATAAATTTGTTTGTTATAAATTACTCATTCTCAGGTTCTAGGACAGCAGCACAAATTTGAGTAAACTGCTTCTTACGGTTTTCAGGTTATTTTTTTTTAATCACCAATAGCCATGTCGCTAAGGTTATAAAGGAGGGTAAACCTCAAAATCTTTTTGTTTTTAGTCATAAAAACGGTCTTCCTCATTACTTAAGCATTTTTATCAGTAATGCAAATGAAAAACGACACTGTGGTGTTTCACACACAATAAAACATACCTTATAATGTGTTTTCTCTAGTTTAAATGAAATGTAAGAACACATGAATCAGTTGTAAAATAATGAGCCACCTGGAAACATTTATTGTGTAGTTTATAATTTCACAGCTGTTCTTCCTAAAGTTAATACTTTATTATTTCAGGACCTTCAGAAAAAAGTCTTATAGAATCAGGGAGTCTCTGCAGAGCGTTAGTCTAGAGTTGGCAGATTCTTAAAGAATAAGTAGGTCTCTGAATGTGGTGGTGGCATACCTTTAATTGCAGCACTCCAGAGGGAGAGGTAGGCATGAGTTCCAGGCTGGATAAAGCTACATAGTGCGACCCTTTCTGAAAATTAAAAAATAAATAAGTCAGGCATAGCAAGTGAGTCCAGCTTTTTTAGATTTATTTATTAGTTATATATACAATGTCAGTCTGCATGTATGCTTCAGGCCAGAAGAGAGCACCAGGTCTCATTACAGATGGTTTTAAGACACCATGTAATTGCTGGGAATTAAACTCACACCTCTGGAAGAGCAGTCAGTGCTCTTAACCTCTGAGTCATTTCTCCAGTCTGTGAGTTCAGTTTGTTTGTTTGTTTGTTTGTTTATTGTTTTATAAATAATACCATTCAAAAATTCCACTTCCTCCTCTTCTCCCATTTCTCTCCCACTCCCTCACTCACCCTCCCCCCTCATCCTCCAGTCCTGAGAAAGGGTAAGGTACCCTGCCCTGTGGGAAGTCCAAGGCCCTCCCCAGTCCATCCAGGCGTAGGAAGGTATGTATCCAAATAGACTGGGATCCCAAAAAGCCAGTACATTCCATAGAGACACATCCCAGTGCCATTATTATTGGCTTCTCGGTCTGCCCCAATTGTCAGCCACATTCAGAGGGTCCAGTTTGATTCCATGCTTGTTCATTCCCAGTCCAGCTGGCTTTGGTGAGCTCCCATTAGATCAGGCAAATTGTTTCAGTGGGGTAGACCAAACCCTCGCGGTCCTAACTTCCTTGCTCATATTCTCCCTCCTATGAAGATTTGTGTTAGAATTTTGATGGAGATTTCAGTGAATTTGTAAATTTGTAGGTTACTTTTGGTAGAATGGCTTTTTTTTTTAAAGAAAAAAACTGTATTAATCCTACTGACCTATGAGCATGGGAGATCTTTCCAACTTCTGATACCTTCTTCAGTTTCTTCAATTTCTTAAAGGTTTTATCAGACAAATCTTTCACTTGCTTGTTAAAGTTACCCCAAGATAATTTATATAATTTGAGGCTATTGAGAAGGGTCTTGTTTGCTTGATTTCTTTCTCAGTCCTTTTGTAATTTGTATTTAGGAAGGCTATTAATTTTGTATCCAGCTACTTTGCTGAAAGTGTTTATCAACTATAGGAGTTTCCCAGTGGAATTTATAGTCACTTTATATATGCTAGCATATCATCTTCAAATGAAGGTACTTTGAATTCTCCCTTTCCAATTGGTACCACCTTGATTTCCTTCAGCTGTCTTATTGTTGTAGCTAATACTTCAAGTACTATGTTGAGTGTGAACAACCTTGCCTTATTACTGATTTTAGTAGAATTGCTTTGAGCTTCTCTCCATTTAAGTTGATGTTGGCTATGGGCTTGCTGTAATCTGCCTTTATGATGTTGAGGTATTCATACAGCGTTCTGACAGGGTTCTGAGTCTGTCTGTTCTACACATTTGGATAAATGATGTATTATATTTTGTGTTTATGTGTCCTTTTTTGGACCATAAATGTCTCCTGTATAACATAAAAAGAGAATTTTATGAATCTTCCATTAATTTTGAATTCTTAGCATAACTCATATATAGTGGGATGACATTGAATTTATTTCTGAATAGCTGCTATTGTTTTTTTTTCTCGTTTTGCAGCCCATTATCTAAAAACAAGAAACACAAAGAAAATATTTGTGGAGAACAACGAAACTAATAAGTTTCTATCATGTTGAATATAGACTCTGAAGAGCTTGAAATATATTTGCTGAGTGAGAAACAATGATACATTAATCATTGTACAACTAATGTACAATGTAGAAATGTACAACTAATTATCATTCTATTGGGCTAAGCAATAAACAGTATTTACATAGGCATTCTGTAAAGCTCCGACTGATGACTTAAGAATATCATACCACTGGGAGAAAAGTGGGCCCCTTAGAAAGTTAAATTCTCTTTAAAATGAGAAGTCAATATATACTAGCAAAACCAATTAATCAAAACATAAGCCTACACAACTATTATAAAAATATGGAGGCAAATATCTGGAGAAGAGCTAGTGGATTTGGAAGGAGCTGTCTTTTGGAAATGGGACTGAGTGTGTGTACAGGCCAGGAAAAAGGGAGGCAGTGCACAACCTATTGGGGGAGAGAGAGTTCAGAATGGGAAAACTAATCACAGACACCATTTTGTCATGGATTGTGATTGCTATTGAGTGTGTGGGTCCTTACCAAATGGTAAGTTGCTTTCCAAATGGAAACAAGACCTTTTATATTCATACATTCGTCAATGAGGATAATTATCTACTTATAAAGGATGTTCACTTAGCACACTTTAGGTGAAAAAAAAAAACCCACCTGCTCTCAGGCTACCATGGGAAAAGCTTCCAATTATGGCATTATTGATCATTAAAGTAAAGAATGCCTTCTAAGGGCATTTGTATATTTAAAGAGGCTATCTTTATATTCACCACAGGGAGATCATCAAGATTTTGCAATCTATTGTGTTTTGTTGTTTTGGTAGGAATTTCCAATGCTAACTTAGATCCTAGATCTAGCAATTAGGTAAGAAGTTCTCCTATACTATACTTGGTGTCGTGATTTGAACGGAAATGTCCTTCATAAGTTCATATGCTTGAATGCTTGGTCCCCAGCTAGTGTCACTGTTTGGGAAGGATTAGGTGCAGTCTCTCCTGCTCTGGATCATGATGTAAGCTCTCAGCTCCAGCTCCAATACCAGGTCTGCCTGCCCCCATGCTCCCTGCCACAATAATCATGGACTCACTCACAGAAACTGTAAGCAAGCCCCCAGTTAAATGCTTTCTTCTAAAAGTTGCCTTGATCATAGCATCACTTCACAGGAATAGAACAGTAACTAAAAAATTTGGCAAACAAGTTTTCTGCTATAAGAAATAAGTCAGAAGCCAGATGTTCATTTTTAAGATCAATTTTACAGATGTCATTGCAGCAGCTAATCAGACAAGTCTAATATATCACCTATGGTTGGAATCCTGAACACTAAAATTGTCTCTTATGGACATTTAGTTTATGGGAAGATACCGCCTGCAAAGACTGATCCTGTATACATATATTTTTGTTGTTGTAACAGAAACATTCCTATAATAATGCTTTATTTTGGCTAATATAAAAATTAGTTTGCATTTATGACATCCACCAACACCAAGAACTAAACATATTCTACGTATCAACAAGAAGCTATCATCTAAGTAAATTCCATTCTGTCACGCTGATAATTCTCAAAACATTGCTCAGAACCACATTAAGGAGTAAGAGGGAGTAATGATGGGAATAAGGGCCATTAACTTTCTGGTTACGTTCTTGAAGCAAGAGCTCAAAAGAGCATGGTAACTGTGATGACAGAGGGTGACAGGGATAGCAGAAGGACTACAAAATGTTCGAAAATTCTAAGAGGGAAAGGAAAAGCAAGCCATGTGGATTCTGAAGTTTCTGGACCTCAAGCAAACCCTGTGGGTTAGAGACAGAAAATCAAGACCCAATGGAATGCAGAGCAGTGTAGGGTTTCCCACATAAACAGAGGCGCGTTGAGGTGAATACTGAGGTCTTTCTCCCATTTCCTTATCCATGACAGCAGACCACTGTGTTCTTTCCTTGCGAGATTTAGAAAATCATCACAACCAAACAGCATAAGCAGTTTCCACACATCCATTCGTTGTTGGTACTTGGCTTCCTTGCCCGCCCAGCCTGTAGACAACCTGGCATGCAGGAGGACTTTAGGCATATGACTCCAAACTGGACACTTCCTTTTATTTTTTTTAATTACTGAAAGAATCCCATGCTTTCCCTGAGTTTTGAATCTTTCAATTTTAAATTTTCAAAATTGCATTTCTCTACATGAAACTGGTTGTGCCTGTCTCATAGGGGGATGGACCACTGCGTGGCTTCCCCTCTTGGGGCACGGTCCATGTATACAAGGCAAGTGACTTATAAAAATGGTTCCAGATGTTCTGAAGCATGCAGGACTCCTATTTTCATCATGAATTTTCAGCACTGACACTACAAGACAAATTTGAATTTTTACATAGAGCCAAAGAGACAATTTTTTAAATTATATGCTTTCTAGTTTCTTTCCTGAAAGCAACAATACTCTTCAGCAATATGGTAGAATCTGTGTTCTGTCATTATGCTTCATGCATCCCTCTCTCTTTTCCCTTTTCTTTCCATCAATCTATTCATACGTCCACTTTTCTTGAGCTTTCTCTTGAGCACTGAGTAGCTTAAAATGGGATTTTTAAAAGCAGCAAGCTATTTCCAGAAGACATATTCACTTTTTCTTTAAAAAAAAAAAAAACAACAAAAACCTTTCCATAGATCAAGTGCTCCTGAAGCACTATACACGGAATGACAAAGGGCCTGCTTTCTTCACCAAGGCACATCTTTATAAAAGCTTTAAAATGGGCATCTAAATTGTGCTTCCATTATCCCCTGGGGTAACACAATGGTTACAATATGAAGTTTATGCATGGCAGTGCATGCCTCATTTTGTTAAACAGTAAACATGGTAGTTTGCTAGAGTTGCTCTAACATGCTCTGAGATTGGATTGTTTCATTTTAAATATATTTTTTCAATAGGGAAGATGCTAGAATAACCTTGGTCTTTGGGGGGTACCTATTAGATTGTTATTAGACAGGCTGTTCCCTTGGCAACACATGTATTCATAATAGAGTTTCAGAAGCTATGAGAGCATCCTTGGCTCTAAAAATGCTGAAATGCCACTGAAATGAGAGACCTGGCTGACATTTGGACAATATACTACCCTAATACATCAGAAGAATAAAAATAATGTCTCAGATCTGTTTTTTTCCCCTTATACTTTACTAAATGTCATTTGATTTGATTCTGACAGTAGCATATTGTAGATAGGACTATCATTAATTTCCCCAAAATTTGTAATGAACAACAAAAAAAGTGACGCCTAGTTGGAAAATGGAAAGAAATTATCAGTTTTCAACAATTAAAAAAACCTTCATATGTGAAAATAGAAATACAAATTTTCCTCAACAAAATTAAAGGAAGAAATTAAAAGAAGTTTTAGTCTTAGTCCTGATGAGCCTGAGCTGCTAAGTGCAGTGAAGGTCAAATAGGAAGGTGCTTGGGTAGAATGCTGACACCTTTAGACACCGAGTGATAATAGTTTCCAAAGAAGATGACATAATCTGAGGGGGAAATACCAGAGCCTTGTCTAAAATTATGGAAATGGGATAAGTGCCTACACTAGAGCATTTCCTGTTACCACACAATAGCAGGAGAAGCCCAGGAGAAGCCAACCCACAGGAAAAAAACCCAGTGAATTCTCCTCCTGGAATTGCATGTCATCACTCCTCATGCCTGTCCACAGGAGGGAGATAAGACAGAAGGAGCCTAGGCTACTCTTTTGTAGCTTTCATTTTGGCTCCTTGTCTTAAATGGCTACTGTAACACCTCCATTTCTTATAGATACTGTTCAATATCTTGAAACACTGATCTAGTTCAAAATGTAAAGTGTTAAGGCTTCTTTCTGGTGGCCTGACCTGGCCATCAGTTCCAGGCTCATGGAATTTTCCATGAATGTTAATAACATGGGGGTGGACAGATAGTTGGTCAACTAAGCCGTTTCAATTGTCCTAATCGAGCCTCATGAGGAAGAATGGCCTTCAAGTTTTGCTGGGCTGATAATGAACAAGGATGTAGCCCTGATTGCTAATGACAGTGATCCTGTGAGTATAAGGTGAAATACTGTTGGGATAAAACTTTGTATTATTTTAATGGGAGGAGTCAGGTTACTGATAATATTAGTGCAGATAGCCAGGAGGCTGGAGCCAACTCTGCCTTTAGACCTTAAGAAATGTATAATGATTGCTCTAACAGTTTAAGACAGTTTTAATTGGTAGTTTCTTGTCTACAGTGAAAAATTATAGCCACAAGAAGTTAAAAATCTTACAGGCAATAATACCAAAAGTACATTACATGGGCTATACAAACCTCTCTTGTAAGATATCTTAATATTAGTTGTAAAGCAAAACCCATTGTAAATTATACCCTAATACCTACAAGAGGAACACAAAAAATAGAAAACATAAATACAAACCAAAATAAAGTAGAAGTAGAAATTATATATGTTTAGGAAAGTAATAAAAGTAGGTTATCTTCTAGGGTTCATGACCTCTCCAGTCACAGGTGTTTAACTTGGTCATAGTACTAGGCAAGATTTCCCTCCCTGTGTAAAGGTCTCAAGTTCAATTACACAGCTATGAGTTACTCCCCAGATAAAAGTGCTACTATTACACCATTGGGAACATTGTGCTGGGCTAGGCACCCTTGTGACTCACAGGCTCTATAGCTGGGTAGAATTAACAACTTTTTCTATTTTAGCAGCTTGCAAAGGACCTTTGGATATTGTTACCACTCGTATCCAAGGTGATTCCTTCAAGCCTTGAGTTCAGAGTGTGTGGTGTCTTCAGCAATAGGTCCTTCAAGTTCTGGGAGGCAAAGGCAATATACTATACTGTTTTGGGAGTCTCTTGGTCTACGTTGATTAACTCAACAAATTTTCCGTTCCAGGAACTGGGGTTTTTGTTAAGACAGCCTATGCTTTTTAGGGCAGCATTACCACTCCAGGTGGCATATGATATAACTCCTAACTGCTGTAAGACCTCCTTCAGCCAATAGTCTTTAAGACACTGGCCCACTTTGGTGTGGTCACATGTACTATATATTCAGATGTAGAAGCATGTACAGGCCCTCTTGGCTGCTGGATTCAGTTTCAGTTCCCTTTTCATGCAGAGGACAGTGATTACTGCTTTACCTGTGAATCTACCCCTAAATAAGTAAACCTTTATTAGATTATAATATATAATATATATGTTAAAGGTATTTTGATTTCAAAATTTATTTAAGTTAAGGATATGTTACTTTGGAAAAGAGGTTCTGTTTTTGTTTCCACAGAAGATGAGAACCTGTGGACTCATTCCAGGATAATGTGATTTGATAAAACAAAGCCTTCTGAAGGGTCTGTGTGAACCCCTAAAAATACCTTGCTCAACAAACAGCAGGAAGCAGTTTGGAGGAAACTATGCCCAAATTCCCAAATGACTGTTTATAGATGTTTGTTTTCATTTTAAAAGGATTGATTATAAGTAATTAATGGTCACTGTTCATTTCTAAATAAATAAATAAATCAGGGGGATACAATATATAGAGATGAATACTTTACCTTGGTATGGACTTTGGTCTTTTGATACAAATTTAAGGTTGATTTGCTATACTGTGCACATATATTTTTGCTCTTGTTTAAGGTATTGTTGTGCATCTTGTTTAAAAATGTAATGTATAATGAAGAAATACAGATCAATAGTCATAAATAATAATCACTGTAGTCGTGTTAGTTAGATTTTCTAGATGTACAGTTATATTTCAGATAGATAGGTAATCTTCAAATACTTCAATATAACTTAGGATTCTGTTGACTTGAGACATGATTGCTCCTGACAGCACCAATCTATTCCCAAGAGAATGTTGGGCACAAAAGATACTCTACTTGGAGCTTGTTTTCTTCTTGGCAAAACTAGCCTTTGGGGAAAGTACTGCCCCTGCCTGGGCCATGACAAAATTCATGATGTCCTAACTGGACAAGTACAATACAAACAAAAAGACTGCCAAACATTGCCAAAACAGGGTTAAGACTGTCTTTCAAATTTTCCTGCCTCTGAAAATTGTCCATCTGTTACTCTAGGCCTTAGCCATAGTTCATTGCCCCAACACTGCAAATGAAACTTGGGGTGATTGCCCAGGTAGTCAGCTGTCTCTGCCATTTCTTCAACCTTTTAGAAGTTGCTTGATTGTACTTCCTGTTTACTCAAGTAATATTATTTCCCTTCTCGGGTCTTTGATGGGGTTGAAGACTAGATAGTCATAGTTACTTTCCTCTTATGACTTAGCCAAGCCATTTCTAATAAAAGACTTAGACACCTTATGATAGAATAACTACTGAAACATTTAGCATATGTTTCTTGCTTGATATTGTTCATGCTGATTGTAATTCTAATTTTTATACTTGATATTTGTTCTTATTGTATACAGTTCTGTATTAGACTTAGAATTCTTTTGACAGAACAGGGATGTACTGCAGGAACTCCTTCAGCGAATAGCCTTTAAGATACTGACCCACTTTGGGAGTGGTCACATGTACTATATATGCAGATGTAAAAGTATGTGTAGATTGGCTGTTGGTTCCAGTTCCCCACTCATGCAGATGACTGCTAATCACTGTTTTCTGTGAGTCTGCCCCTAAATAAATAAACCTTTATTGTACTCCATTTCTGAGTTATTGTAGAACTCTTAGTATACCTACACCTAACTCCATTTAAGTTATACAGATACGTGCACATATATGTGTGTGTGTGTGTATATACGTAGATATAACTTTTTAAAAGTAAACATAATGTCTTCCCAGGGCTTCTTCAAACATCCCTAGTGTTATTTACCCCCTCCTCCCCGATCTGTGTAAGAACCCTCCTCCCAGTTAAAGTCTCTCAACAGCTAATTAGTTTTAAATTAGATTACACGAGGAACTTTAACTTTGGCTTATTGCATTTCTGCTGTGTATAAACACTGAACACAATGTCATATGCTTCAGTCACATTGTCACTTCCCTTCTGCCTCTATAGTCTGTCCATTTATACGACTGCTGAGCACACTGCTTTTCAATACAAGATGGCTATGATGCCCCCTTACACTTGTGAGTAAGTACAAGTGTGAAAGAATGAAAGATAAATAAGGAAGACTGACACCTCAGGATGACTTGATAATTCCTCAAGCTTGGCTTCTTCATCTCTTTCCTGGCTGGTCAATTAACGCTGCAAAAACAAACATCTTCTAGTATTTGAAAACTCTCAAACTCCACATCTCCTGAGTCCTGTAAGAAACAGATATTTCATACAAGCTTCCATAAATAGTCTAGGGTAACTATTTTGCTAGTACAAAAGAGACTCTCTGATAGTGTGTTTTTAAAAACAATTCTAGGATTCTTCAAAGCAATAAGCTTACTAAGCAATACTCTTGATTTTGGCAAATAAAATAAAATTACAACTACTAAATAAAACTGAGAAAAATGAGGGCTAGCATACTTTCTAAGGTGGAAGACAGTAAACTGCTATGTGCATGGCCACTAACAAGTTTTATTGATTATTACTTAATATAAAATGCTATTGGGACTTTCTATTTTGAAACATAAAATAACAAAGAACACAAAGCACTTGACATTCAAGTCAATCTTATTCTACAAAGAATTTTAATTCATTCCACTTAAAAAATAAAAGTAGTATCCTCACCCCCCCAAAATGAGCATATTAACCACATATTCACATACAGAAAACTAACATACATTCAATTGTTTACAAGATATATCACCATAAATCCATTTAATTCATTTACATTCAAATGAAGTATAGGAACTTATTTAATTACATATAGTTTTAACTTTTGTATTTCATCCCTTTTAAAGCAACCAAGATAATATAATAACTATTCTCTACGAATCAGTTCATATAGGTTGATTTAAGGTTAGAAGTTACTTTTGAAGAATTATAATAGCTCTATTTGTACAATAAGGGTGCAGTAGTTCTGAACATAAGCCTGGGGCTATAGCTTACTGCTTTATGTCATGTCACATCCAATTCCTGACTTTTATTTAGCAGGCTGCACTGTTCCATTTGTTAATAATCTCAAATGTTTCACACAATTATTTGTGCATAAAGGGGAAAAAGCACCAAGGATAGTGATTTCTTCTTTTTGTAAAAATATTAGATGAAATTTCAACAGTGATCTCCAAATCTCATCATTTGTAAATGACATTTACTTACTACAAATGCTCAATCTTTGAGTTTTCTTGGTGAAATCAACAAATGCATTGAACATAAGAATGGAAACACAACACACATATCAGAGATGGCACTTAGTAACAGCAGAATTCAGCTTCACATCAACAACTCCCATTTTTTATCTGAGTCCATAGAAAAACTCTGAAAATTAAGTGTAAGATTCATAAACTTACCAGTTACAGCTCATGAAAAAAAAAAAAAAACTTTAAAAATGCCTTTTTTGCTAATACAGAAAAAAAAAGGTTTTCCTGATGAACCAAGTACTCTTTATGGTAAAGAAATGTATAAAGAAAATATTTTTCTATGAATGAATTTGCAAATTTATGTGTATAAAGGTATAATTTTCCCACCTGTATTTGTAATATTTTAAATAATTTACAATACAAAATTCAAAGCACAAATTGAAAAAATAATTCATGTTCTATATTCTCCAGCTAATAAATATTGCAGCATATGGTATAGTAACAACAACGAAAAAAATTCTAATGTAAATGGTCAACGAGATCTCTTTGGAAATGCACTTTAAGAAAAGTCATCAATGTGTGATCTTGCTTGTCCAATCGTACTGAATGCAATCTTGTGGAGATGTAAGGATGTAGAGTCACCTGACCAGAGTGCACTTTGGTACCAGTCAGCCGGATTTTTGTGTCCTTTGTCTTTGCCATAGGCACATGGTAAGCATCACAGTGACAACAACAGTAGTTTGTCATGTATTTTGTCACACACAGAAAGCTGATAGACATTATTTTGAACATTTCTAGATCCCACCAAAGCTCTTCATTGGGATAAAAACAGAGGGTCCTCTGGCTTTGGAGGTGTTTAAAGCAAATAGACAGGTATATAAAGTAAAGTCTGCTAACACATGGATCACTGGTTTTGAACAGCTTCATAAAGGCTTCTTACACATCTTTTGCGAAGCAACAAGTTCCTTTCTAAGTATATGGAACTTTCAATTCTGTTGCGACTTCATCTTTTCTTCCCAGTGCTTTTCTTGTGTTCATGCCCTTCAGTTTTGCCAGTTAAGCTCTTCTTCCGAGTTGAGGTATGAGAAGCAACTGCTGTAGATGGTCCGCTGACTGCTGCACCCACAGAAGAGACAGTGAGATACACAAGTCATGAAGGATAAAATCATGCTGGTGGGGATGGACTATTTTACTATAACTGTAAAAAATCATTATAAGCTTTCAATATAACATTTTAAGTTTTTAGAACTCAACACAAATATAGAAGACTGAGACAAAAGACTATGTTCACAAAACCAACTTTTTAGTTCTATACTCTTCATGGCAAACACTCAAATTCATCATTGCAAGTATAATCCATTCTGCTAATCTCGTTTATACTGTGGCCAGGCTTTTCCCCATTAGCTCCAGATACAGAAATCCAACTGCCCATTAGAACTGTCTCTACTTATATCTGACAGGAATATAAAGCATGCTTAGCACTGAATATCATTTCCCTACGGGTACCATATTTCCTACACCTTCCATCTCATTACTGTGCAAGGCTGCAGAACTGAGAGGCAGAACTTGTGTCTACCCAACATCAAAGCCAGGGCCAGTCACAGAGCTACCCAGAGTGCAGCCAGAGTTCTGCTCCACAGGCTGAGGCTTGTCAGGCTGACATTTGTTCATATGACAAGCACTCAGCCAAGACAAGAAGAACTCCTATAACAACAGTGTATAAAGACAGCAGAAAGCGACAGAATTAGATAGTTACTAGAGAAGAATCAACATGTTTTAGTTTGAAAACTGGTCTCAATATCCATCACATAACTTGGCTAGAACTCCAGCATAAAAGCTAGTCTTATTAGCATGAAGAAGCAGATGACAAGTATTGGGACAACTACAGCTGACAGAAAGGAAGAGACTTTAATTCACACATGAACTATGATTAATCTATTGCATCCACAGAAAGCCTCAGGTAGAGCAGGCTACAAGAAAAGAACTGAATTTGTGAGCTCTCAGTCACTTCCAGGGACATAATTGTACAATCTGAGTTCAGCAAATTTAACTATTTACTTTTAAAATAATACAGTATTTTTTTTTGGAGAAATATAACTCAAATACTAGAATCCAAAGTTTCTATAACATGTCATTTGTAATGTCTATGATTTAACTAAAGTTACTTAATATACTAAGATTAATGTATGGTATTATAAATATTTAACATAACAGGAAACAGAAAAACGTCTTTCTTAAAAAGGGGAAAAGTGACACCGACTAATCAAAAAATGAATAACTTAAAAAACAATTTTTAGAGCAGCAACTTCATGCTCAGTGGTGAAATAAATCCTTATGCTTATAACAAATAAAACCTTGTAAAGTCTTGAAAGAAAACCTAAGATCAAATAGGATGCTCCAAATTAAAGCATGAAAATAAAATAACTGAAATAAAAACTGGTTGGATTTAACAGCAAATTGAGGCAAAAAAGAAAACAGCAATGAGGATTACACCAAAAATACAAAGAAAGGAAGAATGAAGACAAAGAGCAGAAGCAGACGTAATCAGAGTACTGAAAGACACACACACAGACACACACACAGACACACACAGAACGAGAATACTGGCACAGGCAGAGAAAACGGAAAGTGTTAACTAGCACGTCTTAGAGAAATACATTCTTAGGGAACCAGAAATCAGTGGGTTGTCAAGGAAAAAGATCAATTCTATCCAAAATTGGATAGCAAAATTGCCTTGCAAGAATAGGCAAAGACATTTTTCTGTTGTAATAAAAAGATGATGTTGCCAAAGTGTAAGAAATGGTAAAAGAGTTTTATGCTTAATGAAACGAGTGAGAAATACAGACTTCGATGACGGAATGACACACATCAGAGAATGGCAAATGTGGAGAAGTATGGAGCTTTATCTCCCCACCCTGCTTCGTTTCTTTAAGATAAACTACTACTCAAGGGAACTATCACAGCATTGCACTCTATTGTTTATACTGCATGTGGAGTTAACACATACACAGAGATAACCACATAGAAAGGACAGACGAAATAAAAGGTAAAAGAAAAATTGAAGGAAGCTGCAACCTTTCTATGTATTACTCTGGATGGTACGCAACTAACTCCAAGCAGACCATGAAATGCTAAGATTATGTATTTAGAGAAAGCAATAAAAGAATAATGCAAAAAATTACAACAAAAAGCAACACAAATATTTAAGTGAAATTCTACAGATTACTCAATCAATTCAAAATAAAGCAGAAAACAATAAAAATAAGTATAAGGCTAATTAGTATATAAGGAACAGCAACATGTTCTATAGTCCCAAGAGCAACCGAACCTTCTGGTCCCCTGATTACTGGCTAGGCTGACTGACACCAAGACACCAATCACACCTCCTCCTCTGCTGGTTTTTTTTTTTTGTTTTTTTGTTGTTGTTGTTGTTTTTTTGCCATGGACATAAAAACAGTACTAATTTCTTAGTAAAAGAAACTATACAAATGTCAGTTTTGTATTGTATATTAAATACATCAAAATTATTTTGACGACAACTGTGCAGTATTGGACATGAGCTTTATGGCCCTTATCTGACTGTAGAAGATTCAAATCTATTTAAAACACCAACTGATTCACAAGGCAAGAGTACCAGGGGATCTGTTCATCTGGCAGAAATGGAGGTTAGCTGTAGGAAAGCGGCAATAAAAGAAATTACCATTCGGTGAATGTTTACAATGTAGCCAAGTACTTCACACGTGTGTATTCACCTCTGACAATTCCATAAAGGAATCATTATCCAGATCTTCTTAGTGGAGACTAAGGATTAGTGTCAGGTAGGTCACAGAACTAACAACTATATCCGTCTCACTCCAAACCATAAGTTCATACTAAAAAGAAAAATCTAAAAATATTACAAACTGGAAAATAATCTCGACATCTCTGCCATGTGATTTTATTGTGAAACCACAGAATGAACAGGTTTGCAGTACCCATCTGGGATAGGGAATAGGGAGAAAGATCATCAGACCAGAGAAGCAGAGTTAGCGAGCAGAGAAAAATAAGAAGATGGAGAATGTCACTGGCAATCATGGTAAAAGGATCAGCATACAATCACACTAGCAAGCACTTAAAACAAAAATGCTGGCAAAAGCATTCAATGTGGGCGTCACATCACCAGACTACAAATGGAAGATAAAAAGCACCAGGTAGGGCTGGAGAGATGGCTCAGCCGTTAAAGGCTAGGCTCACAACCATAAAAAAGCACCAGGTAACATTTTGTTTTTAAACATAAAATGATGATGCCTTAGGCCCAAGAGATACGGGAGGAAAACACGGAAGCAAAAGAGGAAAGGAAGATTACATAGATAAAAACACATATAAATGACATGTGCATTAGATTTTGAATTCGGCATCACTACTGGGAAGGCAGTAGGAAACGCTATGATTTTTACAGCATCAGGAAAAACACTGCCGCCACTGTTACTGCTGTGTGGAATCCAGAGTTCAAGGGCATCTCTAACCTGCTTTGCTGCTTGCTTTAGTGCTCTTTAAGGTAGCCGGTGGCGTTGGGAGGATCTTTGCAGGTGTATACGTATTTAATGAGACTTTTCTTCTCATTCCCGGGCTGGAACGTGAGGCCATAGAAGCTGAAAAGAAATAAACAAAATATAGTAACACTACAAAACCACTTTTTACTCTTATTTTTACAATCTTGGGAGTTGAACCCAGAGCTTCATACATGCTCTAGAAGTACTATAACACTAAGCCATATATCCCTAGCCTTCTTCTACTTTTTATTTTGAGATAGCCAAAGACGCTCAGTCAGGCTGACTCTCTACTCACTCTGCTGCCCAGGCTGACCTTGAAATTGTGATCCTCCTGCCAGAGTCTCCTAAGAGGGTAGGGTTACAGGCCTGTGCCACAAAACCCAACTACAAAAATTCTAATAATATGGTTTAGTGGGTAAAAATATGTCCAGTAAGTAATAAATACAGGTATATAATAGAAAAGACAAGGTTTCCAGTCAATTCAGCCAAATCAGCTTTCTAATAAAAAGGCAGTTTTCTCAGAGCCTTAACTCAAATAAATGTTTATACTGCAAATACATATTTCAACAGTATACAGCGAAGAACCCCCACACCCCAAATCCACAGAGAAACATGCTACTTGCATCCTGCTCTAAGAGGCACTTAAAAAATGGCAGGGATTCATGGCTTATTTTTATTGCCTGTAACAAACAGCAATTTTTAAGAAAAAATCCTAATGATAAGTGCAGACTTGGGATTATTTATATATGAGCATTTTCATCTACTGACATATCATAGTTATTAAATAGATAACTGTATGGTAAGCAGTTAAATAATTCAGGTTCTCTTTCTTTTTACACAGATGAGAGTTATCTTCCATGAAGGGAGGAGAATTTATCCATAGCCCAGCTTTCTATTCAACACGGGGGCACAGAATGGTACAGCAAGAGCAGGTAAGGAGGTAACTTTTGGCTATGAAGTCCTACGGGTAGAGATGAGACAGCACGCAGGCAGCACAGGGAGCTCACTTGCATGAGTTTCTAAGCTCTGGTAAGATACTGCTGTCAGTCGTCTTCAATCACAACGTTTGGATTTTATTCTCAATGAAGAAAAGACTTCAGACAAACTAGATTAGCAATTTATTCTTTGCTATAAACACCACAGAATCATTACAGTCCTGTGCTTACTGAGAATTAAACATAAACAACAAAGTCACAGTATTCATACTAAGTATAAATTCTGTAACTGGTCTATAAAATATGAGATTCAGATTATTTCATAACTGGCACATTTTATTTAGTAGTCCAAAAGAATTGGGGTGGGGTGTAACAAAGGCTTTAGCAGACTTCGGGTTTAGTACTGTTTAACAACTGACTAGTTGATTGTCCTTAACAATATCTACTAGGGTTTTTCCTTTGACAGGAAACTTTCCCCAAAGACCATGTTAAAAATAAAATGTATCAAAGAAGTTCTACTGAATGAAAAGTCACAGAAAATAAGGTGCTCTAAACATTTAGCTTCCTTCTTAGTCATGGATTTTCAATGGTCCTTGGGAATCTTGGTTATGGCCCAATGATCTACACTGCCCCCCCCATGTCTATCCAGTCCTTTGGACTACATTATGTGACACACCTTTTCATCCAGTTCTCTTAATAGCTAACAACATGAAATTTTAAAAAATCTGAAAGCATTGAGTAAAATCTCATGATACAGAGAAGAGCTCATCAGAACAAACAGGACAGGAATCTAAAATCACCTTACTAATGTCATAATAATTTACTCTAATGAACTGGATTCACTAACTATAAAAAAATGAAGCCATCACAAAATAAGAGTACTATGGAATCAATTTTAGGATTATCTTTCTCTAGCTATTACATTATATTTTTCCTAAGAACAAAGAGACATCATTCCTGTATGACTTCCAAGTCATGAACTGCAAGCTTTCTAAAATCAAATAGCATCAATAGATGCCGGAAGACCTTTTCACTTATGAGACTCATTCTATATTCTGTAACTGAAGAGTTGAAAACCTCAGCTCAGGGGAGCAGTGAAACATGAAGTTTAGGGGAAAACAGTACACAATAATAGAGACTATTTGGATTATCTATTCTGGGGTCTTTGATGGAATTGAAGACAGATAGTTATAGTTTTAACTATGACTTTAGTTATGATAAAAGATAAATTAGATATAAAATTTTAGACTCACAAAGAAATACTGTAATTCTTGCTTGATTTAGACAGAAAAGGGGAGATAAATGAAATTCCCCTCTGTATGCTATGAATATGTTTTATTACCGCTGGTTAATATAGAAGCTGCTTCTATATATTTCTATATATTTGGCCTATAGCAGAGCAGAATAGACCTAGGCAAAAAAACTAAACTGAATGCAGGGAGAAAGAAGCGGACTCAGGCAGATGTCATATAGCTGCCTAAGGAAAAAGATGCTGGAACCTTACTTGTAGGTCATAGCCTTGTGGCGATAGATAGATTAATAAAAATGGATTAATTTAAAATGTAAGGGCTAGCTAGAAATACTCTTCAGCTATTAGCCAAACAGTGCGGTAATTAATATAATTTCTGTGTGATAACTCCGGTCTGGGTGGCCAGGAAACCAGCATGCAGTCTCCTATTACAGGGAACAGCACTGTGCATTTTATTAAATTGTAGATAACAAAAATGAGACTATCTTTATTTTCCTGACCCATTCTTATTTATAATTTACTTCATTTGGAGTTTATGGATGCTTAGAATTTGACAATTCATATAGAAGATCTGAAATTAAAGTCTGCTTTCCAAACATAGCTCCAAAGTGAAATACTTTAGAAACATCCTCATTATCACTACTGACTGACAGCTGGCCTATACTACCGGAAGCAGAAGAAATGGCAAAGGGTATAATCACTTTGAAGGATGGAGGAACATCATTAGGACAGATTAAACTATGAACAGTACTCCTCAAATATACAATGTGATAGCCCAGGAAAGGGGAGAGACATTAAGACTGGAAAGTGCTATTAATTCTAAGAACTTCCATGTCCATCATTTTATGCTCAGGCAAAAAAATATTTACAGCGTATTCGAAAAGAGGATAATATGCAACGAAAGTTTGTGGTTTTCTAAGATGTAACTAGAATAGTTCTCTCCTCAAATTAATGCTTTCCAAACTGGAAATTTCAACATTCTGAGGGATGCGCTGAGCTAAAAATGGCAAGTGCCACCTGATGTTTAATCTTTGCAAAAAAGAAAAAAAAAATTGTCCTAATAACAAAAAATGCTGCAGAAAACCTGGGTTGTTTATAAAATTTGAACCTTTCACACATCAATGTATCTCTAGGTTCAGGGAGAACAAAGTCAATTCCAAACTTATATAGCGAGGAACTCTCTTAATCCACACGAATGCATTCTTCACACTTTTTTTTTTATTTTTTAGGCAGGATTTCTCTGTAACTTTGGTGCCTACCCTGGAACTAGCTCTTATAGACCAGGCTGGTCTTGAACTCACAGAGATGGTCTCCCTCTGCCTCCCAAGTGTTGGGACTAAAGGCGTGTGCCACCATGGCCTGGCTCAGACTTTTTTTTTTTTAATTTAAGAAATACAGTTTAAAAGCCTTTTGTTCTAATTTGGTATCTTTGATAAAACACCTTTCAAAAAGTTGAACGTGCTGGCACAACATTTATAATCTCAGGTTCTGGGAAGCAGAGCAAGGAGGATCACTGTGAATTGGGGAGAGAAACCCTGTCTCAAAAAATGAAACAAAACAACAGTTACAATTAAATGTCTCAACTATTTAGCAAATACGGTGAGGGATGGGCAAGTGTGAGTTCATGTGAACCATTCTGTAAATTACAAAAAAGAATGTGAGCTTTCCAGCATGTATAGTTAAAAGAGTTAAAAAGGTGCTAATTCAATGATATTGTTTACTTTTTGTGAAAAAAAAGATTTGGGTATAGAATCAAGAAAAACAGTCTACTACCCATGTGTAATACAAAGGAATTACTAATATTATTCCTTTACCTATATCTCTCTTAAAATTCTATCACAATTATTATTGAATTTGCATTGCTAAAATTTGGGTTATATGTAGGTAATATCTATTGTCCAATAATAAAATATAGCAAAGGTAAATTCCATACATATTTCAGGGACCTTGCGTAGAACTTCAGTTGATGGAGAAGCAATGGAAGCCAAAAAGTCATCCACTTGCTTTAAAAACAGGGCATTGTGAAGAGTCTCCAGAGGACAGATAGACGGTACCATGGAATACAGCTCAAAGCCTAAAAGAGAAGAAACAAACAATAGAACAGTAAGGTTGGCTATTTCAAAACTCAATCATTAGAAAGCAAGGCAACTTACTTAGGACTGGAAAGTTCAGGTTTTTTACATGCAAACACACAAGATTTTTCAAGTCATGACACCAGATGCTATGCAACATGGAACCAAAACAAGATACGACCATGATCACTTTAAATGTCATCAGACAGTACAGCATGCACACAATGCTCCAATGTCACAAAAACCTAAGTACAGGAAGGAGAAAACCTGGGATGTAGGGGAGATAAATGTTCACTTTTTAATCTTTCAATGTCAGATCTATTTAACAGATGAACAAGCTGATGCTATATTTCCCTTAGACCAAGATGTTACAGTACCTTGATAATATGTACTTCAGCAATTAAATAATAAAGAAGGGAAATTCAGACACAAATTTTAGGAGTTAATTAGGTAGCTAATTGTGAAGCACAAATTGTAATTTTTCTCTAAGGCCATTAACACCCTAATGTGGTCCTTGGGCAACACTTCCTCAATCAGGCTGGACTTAAAATTCTTAAACAATCCTTTACTGAACGGCAATAATTTCATTTTTTGAAATCCCTGGTTGAGCAAAGATAGACCAAGTAAAAAGCAAATAAACTGCAAATATATTCATGTTTAACCATTGCACAGGCATACAAGATTTTCATGATGAATCATGCAGCAATATGTTAATATAATCAATAACACAAAAGCACTTATACACACAAATTACTTTCCTAAAACAAAAAAACTAGTTCCTCAATTTAATAATAAAATTATCTATTTAAACTTTATTTAACTGAATGGCTTTAAAAGCTACTGCCATATACTTTAAAAATAACCAGTGCTTCCCAAAATTCAAGTTAAGTCTTCTCGAAGAATATCCCCAACACTCAAATTTACATAAAAATAGATTATTATTAGTTAAAAAAATAAGTCATCTAAACTCAGACTGCAAACTAGGCTCTTCTCCATAGACATATGATCATTTATGTGATTACATGCTATTGGATTTCTTTACAATTTGGGAGGAAGTCAAGAATTGCTGGAATTCTCAGTTGGAACGGGGAACATTTTAAAAAGGGAATTGAATATTGTTATGAAAATAACCAAAGGATTAATAAAATTAATGCTAGATTTCCAGGTGCAAACCAAAGTATGACAGATCATTTCATGTAATGTTAGACAAAACAAAAGCAACGATAAAATGGCACAGCAGCAGCTAAAGCACCTCACTCAGTTCCCACTGAGGAACGAAGCTTTACAACTCCCTTTCTTCTTAAGTACAAGTGGTTCATGCAAACAAGCACAACTCCTTTCTTTGCAGTTCTCTAGACAATATGCTTTTCTCCTTTCTCAGGGTGCTCAGCCGTCTTTTGTGAGAGCTCCTTTCATTTGCCTGCTGAATTTCAAAACAGCAAAGGATGTCTGATCAAATTGCTCTAGACTACACTCTTGCCATTCATCTCAAACAGCTCTTAATGTACAATGAAAGGGTTCGTGCCGCAGCCTCAAAAGCCACCCTGCTGACATGTTTGGACACTACGAAAACATACCACTGGAGCCTAGAAATTGCACAGAGGAAGCAGAGCAGCACCCACTGAGGGATAGGGATTCTGCACAGAGGCCCAGAAAGTAAGGTTAACACTGCCAGAAGACACTTGTGCACCATGTTCCTTAGCTAAAGATGGAGGGAGGGAAGTCCAGGATGTGGGTTATAGACAGAAATAACATGAAAGTCATGGGAAATAAAAAGTGAAAACGTCACATGACAATTCACAGGACAGATAAGACAGAATAGCATTAAAGAAGAAGAAATATCGAAAACCCCAAAGGAATATTTCTAGAATTGAAAGGAATATACTTCTATGCAATAAGCTGCATAATGTAGACAAGCCACATTTAAAAGAAAAAGCCTAAACCAAAGGAATACAAAATTACTCTTATTTTCAATTAAATTTAAGTACTACTTTTACCTTTAGTTAAACATAGAAGTTTCCCAGAAAACCCAGAGCTTGCCGTGAAAAACAAAGGCACTCATACAAAAGATGATAGCTCCTGTAGTGGTTTCTGTGAGATGCTTTTCTTCTAGGACTTACTAAGCATATGCTACCTTTAGAAATTGCAACTATTATCAAATCAGATTTTTTTTTCTCCAAAAAGTAACATTTAAACAGCTACACTGAAGCAAAGCATATTAAGCTATTTGGTTAAATTTTCACTTGAGGATGAGTTCTTCTTAACTTTGTCAAATAAGTTTTAGCCAGCTGTTATGCAGAAGTGTTAAACGGTCCAAATGAAGATCATAACTGTGTGTCGATTCTTAGGCTTCATAAAAGTCCGTTTTTGAAAGACTTATTTGCAGTTTTACTTCACTACAAGTGAAAGCAAAGTCTATGTGGGATTTGAAAGCAAACAGAAAGCCAGGTATGATGTCTTTTGTCTGTAATCCAAGCTCTCAGGAGGGTTGACGCAAGATGACTGACTGCAAGGTTGAATTCAAGCTGGTCTACACAGTGAGCTCTATGCTAGCCTGACTACAATATCAGGCTCCACCTCAAGCAAAACAAAATATTCCCAAAACACAACCAATCAGTAACTATTCCGCCTGGATCGACATCAAGTTCTTAGCAAAAACCTAAAACACCACAACTCAATTCATAATGGAAGTCACGGACACACTCCTATCCAGCGTCACTATAATGGAACCTGATTCTTTTAACTTTAGTTTTCTTTCGACCAGGAAGTTTCCAAATGTTCAGAAAAAGCAAAGGCACCAAAAGGCGAAGACTACTGGGTAACAGTAAACCATAGGTATAGCCACCCAAGGACAGGTTGATCCTGGACCGTCTCCGGAGCCGTCCACACTTCATCGAGTTCTGTTCAGACAGAGAGCCAGCCGTCTGCTGCAGTGTCCCTCGCGGCAGCTGGCTCCCAAGACCTTTACAGAGACATGTCTCACTGGGCTCTTTGACATGGGTTGCTTTGGATTTTGTTGAATAACTCAATAAAACAATGTGATCAAAAAAATAATTAGAAAAAAATGTTAAGAATTAAGAAGAAATTTAGGAATAGTAATTGTATCCTTAAAAATTATATAAACTGATCACTTAAGAAATTAGAATTTCCAGGTGTTAATTCAGAATTAAGGCTCATCATTACTGTGGCCATTGGACAATTTCATGAGTGATGCTCAATTATTGTGGAAATCACAACAGAAAAGAGAAGAAGACAGTATCAGTGGTTTGGTAAGTAAGTTGGGATTGTATGCCAACTGAAATGAAAGACGGATAAATACACGATACTGTGTATCCCACATTTTAAAATAAAAGAAAAAAATTAAAAAGGGATGAAGCAGGGAGTATCTTTTAAAATAAAAAGCAAACGTACCATTGGTTGGGTGTCGAGCAAATGAGATAGAAAACCTTTTAACAGCAGACCCGCGTGTGGCGTCTGAGAAAGAGAAAAACAGGTCCCTGAAGTTCATAGCTGCCAAAAGAAGAACACTTAAAACAGAGGGAACAACAAACACGTGAGGAAGTCGGAACTGGGTGACATGCAGACGGAAGAATGAGAAAGCCGAAGACTGGTTAGAAGCAGTAACTGGCTTGATGGTACAGGCAAAATGTTTAATGAAATACACAAAAGAAAGAAAAGCAAGATGACCTGGCAATTCCAGTAAATCCATGTTTTACTATTTGTACAGATAAGAGCAAACGTTTTAAACAGTGCTGATCCTGCAAGAGCTGAAAACATCCCTCCTATCACAAGGGACAAATTTTCACGAGTCTCAGAGACATTCTGAATATCAGAATGTTAAAACTGAAGTCATATTAACAGGGAACTTAAAAATAGCCCGTTCTATTTATTTTTATAAAAATGATGGCCAATATATTTTCTCTCACAAATAGACATTCTATTCTATTCTAGGCTAAATAGTTTGTTCATATTAATAAATAAAATGAAGTGTTAATTATAGATAAAAGTTTAAATGTTAAGGGAAATTTGTTCTTTATAATCTAAAATAATGATGAAGTTATAAAATTTTCTATTTTAACAGACCATTTATTGTTCATGTAGTCTAAATCTGTTAATGACTACCAGAACCTAGACCCCAGATGTGGACCCCAGAGAGCACTGAGGGTTGTGTGGGAAGAAGTAGCTAGGGCTCCACTGCAGTCTGTGTTCTTTGACTTGCTTTGGAGAAACACTGCTCATGAGTGTGTGCATGAGTGTAGGTATAAATCTGTGTATGTGTGTGTGTGTGTGTGTGTGTGCACATACCATCTATGCAGCCAGAAGAGGTCAGCTTTTTACGATGAGTACGAGCATAATCTTGTAGGTTAGGTGCACTTGAAGAACCCCCGAGCACTGAGGTGCTAAACAGGCCCGCACAGTGAGACCCTGATGGGAGTTAGAGAAGATACATACAACAACGGGTGTTCTTCCATTCACATTGGGAATGCATGCAGCATGCAATCAACATGGCTCTTACCAATGCACAGACAGCCTTTGGCAGTGCCTTGAACAGATTCGCAATATGCTTGCAATAGTCTAGTGATACCTATTTGAATTCAGTGCTTCTAAAGGCCACTATTATTCATCACAAACACAAATGGAGTAATTTAGTACTGGGTAAATTTTCTTTGAAAAATAAGCCAACAAAATAATCAAACATATACATGCTAAAAGTACTAAAAATACCACCATGAAAATTAATTTCAGAACAGAATAGAGTCTTATCACAAATATGTGAGAGGAAATTTTATATATCATATATATTATTTATGTGTATATAGTTGAGCAAAAATTAAGTCACATTAGGTACTTTATAATATATACCTTAAAATGATAATTTTTCCTGATGCCCCTGAATTAAGAATTATCATACTTTCTTATGAAAAAAGAATATTTATTAATGAAAACAGACAAAAGTTATTCCTTTTCAGGCACTTAACAAGTAAGTGACTTAACATAGTAAGCTTTTAATAAAGGCCTCCCCCCAAAAAAAAGCCATCAAAAAATAAAACAAGCCAGTATAAATCAATGCTTTATTTGTGGCAAGTCTCCTCACTTAAAAATGTTCACCACTGAGAAAAGTATAAATAATATCTGTAAAATATATAATATGATCAGTCAATGAAAGAGAGCAACGTATGATCACATAAAGATATCACAGGAAGACCAAAAGCTCAGGATAGCTCAAGGTAGTAAACTAAAGAAAGAGCTCAGGTTTATAGGCACCAACACAGTTCAGATTCTACAGATTTTAACACATTATGTTAACTATTTATGTTTTGGGCCAAGCGTATTTAGACAGGCAGGTACAGAAGATAATATGTCATTGCTCCCCTCTGTCTGCAATGAGCATGAGGTCAGTGGTTGAGAGGAGTTCGGCAGTGGGGCTCTGAATACTCCCGAGGAAGCGGATGTTTACAGTTCAGCCAAGGGCAGGGCTGCCTGTACGGGAGCTTCACTCTAATAGTCTCCAAAGAGCTACTCCTGATGAGAACCAGCTCACCCAGAGAGGGTATTTAAAGGTCTTTTTACTTTACTTGCTCCTTTACCTTTTTATTTTCTTTTTTATTTGTACCTGAAACCATCATCTTTTGGTATATTCACTGGTAATCACCAGCTGATACTTTTGCACTTTCTTTTGGAACGTGTTCCAAATTCATTTTTAATTCATTTTAAGTTAGTGAATATTATTTCTACAAAGTAAGGGCTTTCATGGCAGCATCCATTCACAGACCTTAAGCTAGTGCCACCCCCGCTCTGGGTAGTACTCACATGAACGTCAGGTTAGCAAGAGACACTGCCCGCCAGTGTTTCCTCTGCCACATTTAAAACAGCTATATTATGTTATTAGTTTGACATTTGTAGCTGGGTAGGGTGGGGCCTGTCTTTAATCCCAGCTACAGAGACAGGTAGATTCCCGTAAATTTGAGGCAAACCTACTGTAAATATCAAGTTCCGGGACAGCCAGGAATACATATAGAGACTAGTTCCAAATTAAATAAATAAATAAATCTCTTATTATTAAATTTACTTATTTTTTTAATTCAGTGGTACCTTTTCCTCCTTACCTGACTACCGGGTTTGTTTTACGGTACCAAGTATAGAAGAAGGAACCACATACATGCTGGGCAACTGCTTGGCCACTGACCTATAGCCCAGCCCTCTTATGACTACCAATCTCTGAAATAAGGTTTTCTTCATAAATTTAAGCATTAAAAGTCTCGTGTCTATAATCCTAGCAGGTATCCATACGTTCAAGGACAAGCGGGACTCTAGAAATCTTACAATAGCATCCCTCCCTCAAAAGAAAGGATGGGAAAAACAAACAAACAAAAACCCAACACTGGCACTTGGTCACCACAGAGCAGTCATTCAAAGGGTTAGACAGTAACTTCTCGTGGGAAGAAAATCATATCTTCCTTGTGAGTTCTACAATCCAACAATTATGAACTCGTGCACATTAAATACAAACTAACGCATAGCATTTGGTCATGATTTTCCCACCTTAGAGTCCTATACGTGTGCCTAACAGTAAGAGTTTCAGGAGGGTACAGAGCACAGTTCCCTTTGCACCACATACCTACAGTAGGGCTCTGCTTCTGTTCCACAAGAGTTCGTGGTGTTCGAAGATAGTTGGCATTTTCAGAAACAACCTGCGTAGAGCAAACAAAGAGTGAACTATGCCAACAAAATGAATTTAAAAATCCATTTTATATGCAGCCTGTTCCAGACAGACAAAGGTTAATAAGCTGTATGATAAATATTAGTAGAAATATTTAAAACATGAAAGATCATGCAAGATCCCTTCTGAAGGGAGTCCAGTTTCATGAGGTCCTTGCAATGAAGTGGTGTGAAGCAGGCATTCAGAATGGAACACAACAGATGAAAGGAAGCAATCCACAGATTGATGGAATTTCACTTTCTCTTAAGAGAAGCCCACTGCCCACTGTTAAACAGCTCCTGTATTTAGAGGAAAACAACCACAAACCAGAGAGATGCCAGACAGACACTGTTGAAATCACCATACAATTTCTGATCCATGCATGGGCTTTATCAGAGTAACCTTTAAATAGTCAGCCTTAGTGGATACCATAATCCCTTTTCCTATAATCCAATGCATTACGTTTCCAAGAGGAAATAGCTGAAATAATCAGAAGTCATGTGACGGCAGACCTTCCATTGTAAAATCAGTGTTTTAGTTTCAAATGTCATCAAAGAAAGTCCTTCTGACGTTACTTTCATGGGAACCACGTTTACAAATTCATACATGCCTGCTGTTGTGTTTGGGAAACACACTGTATACTTCAAGTTATTTACTTCCAGATAAGGGAGTCATAGAGACCAATCAATATCAGATATCTGCCGCTAATTAAGACCAGGCCACATAATTTTTGATGTTTTTAAAATTTTCACAATCACACAAATTCTAAATGGAATGAAGTGATAATGAGGGGGTATCAAATATTCTTACCATCAAATTGTATTAATTTTGTTTCTTGAAGTTTACAGGACAACTATGGTCAAAGAAAGATTTCTTTCTTTCCTGAATCATTTTTTTATTAGCATGGTTAAAAATCCAGGAGAATTAGGGTTTTTAAAACTCCTGTGTATTTAAAAGTTTGCCAGTAAAAACACTAAATGCACGCAACCTAAGTGGTTTCCTTCCATCAAATGTTGCCCCATATTGGAAGTACTTTTAAGTGGACTCAAGTTTAAGACAGAAGGATTTCCTCTATGTAAGCAAGGGATTAGATGTCCTCAGAAACAGCTGTTTGTTGCTCTGAATGCAGGAATGGAAAATGTTTAATGAAATAAAGTTTAAAAACCTGTTGCCATGAGCCAAAAATACTGGATGTGAAAGCCAATGATTTGGGGGAGACAGGGGAAGAGGTGATTTGTTCCCCTGATCTGCGTCTTCGACGCCCAGTACCCACACCACTGGTATAATGCAGCCAGGTACCAGTACCCTCTGGGCTAGACACACTCAGGGGGCTCTCTTCCTGGAAGTGAGAAAAAGGGCAAAAAAGAAAAAAAAAAAAAAGAAAAAAAAAGCAGAGCATGCAAAGTTAGATACATTAGAGCCAAATGATCAGGAAGAAAAAAAATACAGTTTATTTGCATTTGCTAATCAGTTTTTCCCCTCAAAGCCAAATTATTACTTGTTTGTGAGCCAAATATTTAAATCCCTAAGAAATTCTAGAATCAGCAAATAGCACCAACAACCATGGGAAGATTGCAAGCTATATTGTCTACTAGCTGCTCTTCTCCCTGAAATCTAAAAAGTCAGTGTTGCTTTTCAATGGAAATTATTTAAATATAAAAGGTATTTTGATTTATTTTAGATATTAGATATTAAAAAGATTTTGTGCTAATTTTAGTTGGATTTTTCCATCTAAAGCACCAAGGGGTAAAATGAATTCGATGTGTCACTTAGAAAAGGAAATGAGTCGGCCGTAGCTGTAAAATTCAGAGGGGTAAGATGGATAGAGATCTCAAGTTCCAGTGTCTGTGCTCTGTGGCCAGCCTTTCTGGGAGAGCCGGGAAGCTCAGGAGACCAGGCCTACGGCCGACTCCCTCACTCAGCACACTGTCCAGCTCTGTGTGCCTTTTGGAAAAACAAGCTTCTGACATCCAGGGAGGTAGAGGAGGCTGGAAAAAGTCTCCAAGTTTTTAATTGAATATTTATCTTATGAAAATAAGAGTTTGGCACAACATAGAAGTAATCTCTTCAAAGTAACTATTTAAACATTCATAAGAAAATGTTTTAAAAATGTGTGCTGAGTTTTAAGAACTAACCACAGCAGTTCTACTGAAGGACTTATACTAGTGATATACAGATCTTTTGGAGGGCAGAGGAAAAGGTATAATTGTGAAATTTTAAAGAATTTGATTGACTGAAAATTGTTTGTTCATTAGTGTCAAAAGCACTGCCTTCACACAAATGGTGGTTTAAGTTCTATTAGTTTAGGTACTTTCTATTTTGGGGTGTTTTTTTTTCTATGGTTAAAGATATCTGGACAAAGTTTCATATATTCCAGTTTTTTATTGAATTTTAGTAGAACAAATGATCAGAAGTAGTTAATGTCCCTCTTCTTTTTAAATTAACCTTTTATAATTAAGTTAAAATAGCATATTAAAGAAACACTAGCACAATTTCTTTATAAAGTTATGATGATAAACTTCATGAAGAGTTTCCCCCAACATATAAATGTCAATTATTTAAAAATTCAGAACACTTATATTATTGTTATAAATGGGGGAAGTGGAAATTACCACAATTCTTTTTGTCCCTTATATTATAGTCAAGTGCTTGATAATGTTAAACATAATTCTACGTCTTTTGACATATAAACATCAACAGAAAGTATCTAATTTAAGAGTTATTGGTCTTTCTCCTAGGAGCTTGACTTTTTACTTCCTATGAAGAGATTTAGAAAAATTAAGCACTGGCCTCAAACAATACTAGGAAGATTGTAGACAAACTAGGTAACTCAAAGTTTAAAGTACAAAATACTTATAGATAGTAAAAGTTAATTTAAGCTTCATCCTAACTCTCAACTTTACTTTTATGCTGTTTAAATATTATTCCATAACTGAACATAATTGGTTTTACTTAATTATAGATCTTAATAGAGAATTAAAATTTTTCATCACTTTATCATTAAGCTTTCAAATCCCTATGTATATTTCTGCCACCAGACTAATAAAACCTACAGTGTTACTAGTATCAGGTATCATTTAAGCATCTCAGGGAATTCTTACTTCCTTTTATCAAAAAACATTGCTGAAACATTAGGCTTTTAGCAAGTTATTTACTGAAGAATAGCTAAAGTGACAGAAGAAAACTGGATGAGCTAATTCAACTCTTAATCAGCCTCAATCCCAGCTTCGGTCAGCGCTGCCAGGAGAGCCACACAAACTCTAATCCTAACACTGATCTCTCGGGTTTCCTTTGCTCATTTGTTCTGCAGAGTGTAAGCCAGACTGGCCTCAGCTTCATTAAGAAGTCAAGGGTGACTGTGAATTCCTGATCTTCCTGCCTTTACCTCCAGAATGCTATGACCATAGGTAGCTGCTACTAGGCCTGGTCGATTCGGTATGTTTTTAATAGCATCTCTCTCTTTTGTTAATATTTGTTTGAAAAAGATAGATAATGTTGATAATTAAAAATTTGTCAGGGTTCCTAGCAGTAAAATTAAAGCTGTATTTTCTTTCCAGTTTTAATTAATATGTAGTTAGCTTCCTCTAAACAATGCACTCTTCGTGGATACTCACTTCATTTGTAGGCACCTTCCGAGACCTTGGAAGTGGTGACTTCCGGTGTATATGAATTGGCTCTGATACCATGGGCTTAAACAATATTACAGCTCGATCGACTTCATCTCTTTTAGAAGTATGAGGTTCATCATCATCGGGTTTAAGAGACCTTCTGCCTTCATTCTATGAGAAAAGAATACACCGTACTTAAAATTCAGATTAAAACAACTCTCCTGAGTAAGGTGTGATGGTACATCCCAGTAATCCCAGAATTCTGGAATCAAGAATTTGAGTCCACAGAGTAAGAAGACCTCATTAACTCTCCCAAACAAACTCTGAACACCAATAAAATGCTTCTGACAAATCTAACAACCAACTAGAATAGTTATAACATAAAAGTGTTTCCTCAAGTGAATTGATCTTCCTCAAGTGAATGGCATCTTAGTGTGCCAGGTACTGTGAGAGACAAGTAAGTTCTGGGGGAGAGTTAAGCCTAAAATCATAACTATAACCATAGAAAACCTAGTCTTTATCCAAAGTTCATCAAACAAGCAAACAGATAAAGAATACAGTCAAATGACAATGAAAAATGGACTACAAATTTAAAAAAATTCCTGTAGCTAAATTCTACAGTAAATACAGTGTGCTAAGAACTCTGATAAATGAGACACAGTCCCAGGTTGTAAGAATCTTACAGTATAGGAAACAGACAAGTTAAAACTTATACCAGTATCTACCTGGAGTAGAAAGAGGAAACTAGGTCATAGACATTCAGCAAAACACAGGTTTTAAAGCAAGAAGAACAAAAAAGCCAGGGGACTTCACCAAAAACGATCATTAAGCTGCAATAATCAAGACTGTGATGCTGAAAGAGATAAAAAGGTCAAAGGAATAATAGTAAATTAAGAGTTCAAAAATTAACTCACTAAAATAAGAATGTGTTCAGAATATCAGAAGTGGTAGTGCAGACAGTTGGAAAACATTCTTCAATATATGATTTTTTTGTTTTTGTTTTTGTTTTTGTTTTTGGAGACAGGGTTTCTCTGTGGTTTTGGAGCCTGTCCTGGAACTAGCTCTTGTAGTTATTTACACAGGAAAACAAGAAAAGTCCCTGGATTTTATATCACACATATCATATTAAAGAAAAAAATTAATGTGATTAAAGAAATATGGAAAAAATACAATACCAAATTTAAAAAAGTATCAGGAAAGATTAAAGAAAATTAATATAGCACAATCTGCCTAGGAAGTTAAGCTGCAACACAAAGGGACTATGCTAAGGAAATATACATATACATTACAATTGAACATTATTGTGATACAATTACTACTCTAAAGCACTAACACTCTAAGTGTAAATAAATATTGACTATATATAAACAATAATGGCTGTGGAGTATGTCATAGATTCAAAAAATATGTAACAAACAGAATATAAAAAATGAGATAGAGAATTTAAAAAAATTAAAGTATCTCAAGACACACTACATATTCTACTAAGTCATGTTATTAACCTCATGTTAACCATTAAAAAATAATAGTGTCCCATAATAAAGATGTCCCATGTATGAAAATTTCAAAGGAATATAAAACACATAGAACAAAGAAAAAAAACAGTACGATGGTTTAATATTCCATAATAAATTGCAAATAAATCATATTTTATTTATTACATGTTATAATTAAAAGACAAAGACTGTGAGACTAGATAAAAAACAAAAATACATCCTATTTAAAAAGAAACCCATTTTAAACATATGAATCCAGACAGGTTGAAAGAAATGAGTTGAAAAATTATACAAGAGAGACATCACTCAACCATTCTCAGCTATGTCACTGAGCAAGTCCTAACAAGGACTGACATGGCAGGAGCCACTTCATGTAATTAGTCAGTGACTCTTACACGCATCTAAGCAGAACTGAACACGGTGACTGAAATGAGTTTATATTATGTGGTTCAAATGTGGAACCTGAGAATGGCGTAGAAACCAAGAATAAAAACATTAGATATAAAAAGGGACCTTTCATCATGAGAAAATAACTAATTTATAAGGAAGATGGTAAAAATATGATTAGAAACAGACACATATACACTTGAGAAAACCAGCAAGGAAGTGGCAATAATATGTATACCAGATTATTTTTGATTGATAGCTAGCTACTGGTGCTCTCTGGCTATACTTTACAGTTATGGTAAATTATGAATATATCGGCTTTGGTTAGGACTAAACACCTATTTTTATTAAATACGACCATGTGGGTAGAGAGTTATTCAATAGTTACCCAGCCAATTTCTTCATTAGAAGGAAGCAAAAAGATATCCTGTCAGGTGACTATAGCAAAAAATGTCAAGTACAGGCTTAACTTTTCTATGTAATTGCTTGTTTGATATTACTGTCCCATCAATGTATGGACAAGACAGGTCCCAAAACATTAAAGACAAAACACTCAAATCATTCTCTGACAACTTGCCTTTAAGCCAGTGGCTCCTAGGAAAGGCCCAGTATACTTTCAACATGGTTGGAATTATATCTTATGTCTCAAGTTCAGAAACCAAGGAAAAGAGTAAACTGGCAAATAAAATACGTTCACATAATGCAGCTAACATGATAATTTAGTTAACAGTAAATTTATAGCTTCATGTGAAATATGAGAAACAGAGAACTTCAAAAAGATGGTCTGACTTTGGATCAACTTGAGTGGGACACAGGACAAAGGAAATGGAAGCAGAAGGATGGAGACGGTACAACAGCAGGTGAAGCTCAAGACGCGCGGATGCAGACAGAGCCGCTCGGAAACTGTTGGCTCCTGAAAAGATCAAAATGCCAGAACTTTCCAAGGCTCATTAAACAAACAAGCATGGATATGAAGAATTACTGATAAAAAATAAGAAACATCATTACACATCTCACAGAAAATAAAAGGATAATCCAAGAATATCATTGACAACTATAGACCCTCGATTTGAAATTTTAAAGAAAACCAAAGTATATATATAACCTAACATGTATTAGACATGGAAACTCTAAATTGTACATCAAATAAATTGATCAAATAATTAAAATATTCATAAATAATTTTAAGTTTCACACGGTAGTTTCCTAAACAGCAAAATTTAATAATTAAAAAAAAATCAGAACATAATCATGCCAGTTTTTTAAAACATGCTCCAGAAAGCACCTAATCCCAAACACAGTAAGGCAGAAACAGAAGAATCCACTCTAAGTGCTCAGCACTGTGTTCAAGATGAAGAAGTCCTCAAACAAAATAACAAAAAACTACACGTACTTACCCATTCTAAACAAAGCTTAAAATCCAAACAATCCAAATCAGATAAAATTCTGAAATTTTCTAATAGACATGAACATGTTATTTACTCAGATTGCATATATATTTAAAATTTTTAAAGAATGATTTATTTTTATTTTTGTGTATGGTTGTTTTGCCTGCATGCATCTCTGAGTACCATGCCATGTGCATGATGCCCACAGAGGCCAGAAAGAGCCTCGTGTCTGCCTGAAAGTGGAGGTACAGACATATGAGCCACCATCTAGGTGCTGGGAGTAGTTCATAGACCTGCAGTCTATGAAGGAACAGGGAGTACTCAACTGCTGAGCCTTCTCTCCAGCTCCCGCCGATTATTCTTAAAAGCTGAAAACTTTCCCCTACTAGTTGATATGAAAATTATTTATAGAGCAATGCATGAAAGTCTAGAGCTGCGGTAACCGTGCACCGAGAGCCCCATCTTCATTACCTCTCTGGAAGCTGGCCGATACCCATAGCCAGACGGTAAATTCTTATCTTCTTCACAGCCTTTGGCTCCGGGACTAAAATGTAATTCAACATGAAAGCGTTCCTCAGAGGAAAGATCCTGAAACATATGAAGGAACACTTGCACAGTGGGGAACATCAAGTGTCTGCTCTCTCTGGTCACATGAACACATCACGAGCCCATTACCTTGTTGGGGTCCTCATAAAGCATGATGACAATCTGCGTCATGTAGTTGAGCTCATTGACAACGTTTAAGTAATCCATAGCTCGCTTCCACTGCTCATCCTTTGAGTCCTGAACGAAAGGTCTAGGGTCAGTATTTCTATAGCCTTTCACATGAAAGTCACTTTATCCCCATTGTGAAGCTTATTTAATACTGATGTCACCACACGTGTCGGGGAATAAAAAAACTATTGGTAAAATTTATTACATATTAAGATAATTCAAACTTTCAGAGTGAGTTCTTCAAGACAATTTACACAAAGAAAGAAAACCTCTTGAAATATAACATATGCTACTGAATTCTGAGGGTAAGGAACAGCTTTTTTAACCTTGTAAGTCTGAGAGCGCCTAGCAGAGTGTTCTGCCTCATAACACAGAATATTATCGTCCAAGATTATCACTTCTCTCTCCAACATAGTATATATAGTTCAAGTATGCAGCATATGTTTAACAAAAAATACCCCCTAAAGGGATTCTAAAATAATCAGCATGAGGAGGCATACATAAATCATTTGATCTTATCACCTCCATTATCATCTCTCCATCTTACTTTAGAGATTCAATCTTTACACATATAACCTATCAGAGTTGAAAAGGATCATAAGAGAATGAGAACACTCAAGACAGAACACTCTATCTGAAATGAGGAAAGAACTCCAAGCACAAGGTCTGTGTAAAGTCAGCATGTCAATGTATAAACCCTCTGAACATCACAGAAAAGGTTCCTTCATTGTCCATTTATAACAAACATTACAAATAGTTTCCTTATAAACTCTTACAATCACCGTAAGGTTGTAGATAGTGAATTACCCAACAAGCTCTAGTCCAACTGCAGGGTCTTACTCAAGCTGCATCATCTCTAACAGTGCCCTGACCATTTTCCCCAGATTCCCTTGTCTATCCTTTGTCCACAAAGCAGCAACAGCCACCGACCTCTGCTTAAAACCCTTCTGGTCCTCTGAGAACACAAACCACCGTCTTCCTCTCTTACTTGGGTCGGGCTATACTTGTGCTGCAGCACAAGCTTCCTGTTCTTCCTTGTATCCCTCATGCATGTTCGACATGTTAGAGATGCAGCTGTTATTCTCAAAGTCATAGCATTACCACCACTGGCTATACACCTTCTTCTGTAGCTAAGTTAGGGTCTTGCTCATTCAGTCTAGCCCTTATTAAGGCTCTACCAAGCTACATGTGTAGGCAAAGATGACACTTTTACTATTTCTTGCTACTTTCTGAAAGGAGTTAGTAAACCTAGGGTCTCGCACATGCTAGACAAGCCCGTACAACTGAGCTATTGCCCAAGCCCTCTTTGTGTATAGAGACTAGAGGGTCTGGTCAAGCCATGTAAAGCCAATGTCTCTGTTTCTTCATGGCAGTAGACATGTGAACAGTGCACTGAGATACAAACCAGCTGTTTCCACACTGCCTGTATCACAGCCATAAGTCTATTCATCTGTATCTTCCTTACTGTGGTGGTCTGCACCCTTTCAAGATGTAAGTGAGAACAAAGCTGTCCTCTCTAAGTTGGCAGGTGCACTGTTGGAGCAGCACAGAAGAGGCTGGCATAAGACTGTGACTTTCATTAGCCTCGCAGGAGTTATTGATCATGTCTAATTTATCATATGATTCATTACCGAAGGAAGGTAAACATGTTTATATCCCCCAAACCCAGTAAAATGCTTAGTACAGACTAGTATATCCTCAAGCAATGTTGATAAACCACAAAAATAGAGTAAATTATAATGAACAGTAAAAAAAAAAATTTAGCTAATGATCCGAGTATAAACTCTCAAGAACAGTATTTGTCAGTTAGATTGAAATAGCCCATACTTACATCACACAACGCACCATAGCGAAGAATGGATAGTAAGGAATGCACATGGCTTTCACTAGTAAAATATAACCTGGTACGGACATGACGCTCAGGAGACAGAACACCTCTGGAATACCTAAAGTCAGAGCAGATTTTATGGAAATTAATCATCTCAGAAGCAAAACCCCATAATAAATAAATCTATCATTCTTCAAACCACAACTGAGAGTTACTTCTAATCAGAACAAAATAACACACTAGACCCTCTGAGAATAATAAAAAGAAAGCAAAAACAAAAGAAAACATAAAAGAGCATTACTTAAGTTCACTGGAAAGAGATCAATTTAGTTCCTCTAGTAACAATAACTAATAAAAAAAATAACGCTGGCCTATGGGGTTCACATGATTTAAAACAGATAATTGGTGAAAAGTATCTTCCTAAACCCTTCACCTTGTTCTTTTCCATACTGGCACCATACAAAATCTTGGTTGAGATGGGCATGGGATATGGTGACTATAATACCAGTATATGGGTAAAGGCTAGATAGATTGCTACACTGAGGTCAGTCAGCGCAAGAGAGAGAAACACTATCCCAGAGACGTAGGTTGGTAATAGATCATATGCCTATGGCATGCTTAAGTCTGCTCCCCCATCACAGGTAATCAACAGGACTATCTAGGTAATCCTATCTCCATAAGATATCAAGTGATACACTCTTGATTTTTGTATAAAAGCACCAGCAAGTACTTTAGATTTGAAATACACAAAACCAGATGCATATAGTCTGAACAACTGGTCCAGTCTCTTACACAGGGTGGAGCTTGTTTACAGTGTCATCGTCTTGTGTCCTCTGAAGGTCTGAACGGATTTTTCTCACTAAAGGAGTACAGTAGCCTTTGGCAATCTCCAGTTTTTCAGCTTTAGTTATACCATACTCCTAAGCAGGAAAAAACACAAACAATTAAATTAGAAAAAAAAAAAATCAACAAATGCATTCCTGAAGTAAAGAACTCTAGTGAGACACAAGCATTACGTTTACCCTCTTAGTACATTAGACAATTCTTAGCTTGCATTTTTTGCAACTACAAATATATTCTTTTCACACTAGCATGTGTAGTTACAAGAATTTATGGTGCAACTGAAAAAGCAGTTTACCACAAGAAGTGGGAAGTATGCACGGACGAATATGAGCTTTATGACTAGACAAGTTTCATCATAAGGTTTTAAATACAACAACAATTTTAAGTCAAAAATAAATTGAGGTCAGAGGGTTTTTGTTTTGCTTTAACCAAATACATAAGTAATTACCAATAAAAGAAGTGAAACTAAAATCATTCTAATATCAAAAAGTCTAATAGATTTTTCTAAAAAGAAAAAAAAAGCCTCTGGCTAGCCTGAAATGGGAGTGTATGTGTTTATTTCCAGCAGCTGGGAGGCAGAGGCAGGTGGATCTGTGAGTTCAGGGCCAGCCTGATCTATATAGAGTTACAAACTAGCTAGGATCACAACATGATCTCAAAAAAAAAAAAAAAAAGTCTCAAAAAAAAAAAAAAACCAGTAACAAAAAAAAAAAAAAAAAAAAGCCTTTGTCTAATATTACTCAGGTTT
>NC_022030.1:30874044-30886252 GCF_000317375.1 Microtus ochrogaster
AAAAGAAACAAGCCTTTGTCTAATATTACTCAGGTTTAAACTAGTGGTAAGCAAAGCTGAGATAAAATAATAAATAAAATTTGTCATCTATAACCACTATGGGTTAATTAGATTTATAAAGAATTAATGCAATGTAAAATATTAAGAAAGCAAGTTAATTGCAACAAGGTTTAATGAATGATATCCTTCAAAATCACGTATTAGAAAGTGATCTGAAATCTAAATGGAACATCTGGTCTACTATTAATGACTAGCGTGACGCAGCAGTAGCATGAATGCCATGGAGACACAACGCTTTGATTGTCTTTAAAGGTGTGTGTGCAAGATGAAGCTCTCCAACTGGGCCAAAAACCTGTGGATGACCTGACCATAGGAGAAAACCTTCCACTATCTTTCTACTAAATAGACACAATATTAAATTCCCTTCTCAATTCTTATCTTGATATTCATCAATTAATATAGCTCTCAATATTCCTCAGCTGAGCTCAACTGTTGTAGATAGCAGGTCAAAACTCCAGCACGGATTGGGGAGAGGCTCATTAAGCCAGCCCTGTCTAAGGAGCTATTGGCAACTGGTGACTGCTGGGGAAGAGAGAGTCAGACTTCAGGACTTGGGTCCTGAGAAGCTACTTGCACTCCAGTAGATGGCCCCACACCCACGTGCATGCAAGCAGTGCTAAACGGAACCAGTGGGAAGGTTTTAAAAGGAGAGCATATGAAACTGGATAGAAAAGTGCTGAGGTATTGGGGAAATTGATGAAGATGATTGGAAATTAGACTTTGTTAAAATGCATGTATGAATATTAAATAAAACTTTAAAAACTCTGGTTTGTAAAGAAGGCAAGAGGGGAAAAGGCAAAAGGAAGGAGCACAGTGGGGACCCAGGCAGAAAGGTAGGGGAATGTGGGAGATGGAGGAAACTATCAAACCTCCCCTGTACGGGATCATTCTGGGACATTTCTACTAAGCGAAAAATCCTCAATGATTCAGATGGCAAACCCCACCATACATAAGAGATCTTAAAAGTCCATGACAGTAATAAATAACAAAAATGTCTATTTAATACAGAGTAATACAGAAAGGTCACTTGCTGCACTTTCTGATTGTTTTGTTTTTGATCAACTTGATAACAGTTGGAAACATCTGAGGAGCGGGAGTGGGAACTACAACTGAGTAAGTAAAGGCCTCCAACAGTCTGGCCTGTAGGGCATATTATAATGGATGATTGATGTAGAATAGTACAACTATCCCTTGGCAGGTGGTCCTGGGGTATATAAGAACGCAAACCAGCAAGCCGATAAGCAGTGTTCCTCCATGGTCTAGGCTCCAGTTCCTGCCTCCAGGTTTCTGCCCTACTTAAGCTCCTGCTCTGACTTTGTTCAAAGGACTGCGACTGATAAGTGACAAACAGACCTTTCCTCCCCAAGTTGCTTTCTGCTAGTGTTTTATCCTATCAACAGAATCAACAGAAATCAGACTAAGGAATGAATTAAACTAAGTTAGCTTTCTCTCTCTCTCTCTCTCTCTCTCTCTCTCTCTTTTTTCCGAGACAGACAGGATTTCTCCGTAGCTTTAGAGCCTGTCCTGGAACAGCTCTTGTAGACTAGGCTAGCCTCAAACTCACAGATATTTGCCTGTTTCTGCCTCCCAAGTGCTGGGATTAAAGACATGTGCCACCACCATATGGTGCACTAAGTTTTCTAAATTCAGTCAATAAATCTTAATATAATGGCTTAATATATATAAACACAAAGGTATATAGACATAAATTAAATGTATTAGCAAATTAAAGGAAAACGCTGGAATAAAAATAATCAAGAAAAAAATAGTTTGAAATTTGATTTAGCAAGGTATAATGAAATTTTCACACACTGCTAATCTTGGTAAGAAACAGAGTTCTAGTTATAGGAGTGTAAAATATGTAAAAAGGCAGTGAAAGAAATGAGAGTCTAGGTTTCCAAATAAAAAGTTAGTTTGTTGGGTTCTACGCATACCAATCAGTCAATGAGAATAATAGCAACAATAATGAGAATTTTGATGACTAACATATAATCAGACAGTTTTATTAATATGGAAAGAAGTTCCCAATGCTAATTGCACAAAGTTATCTCCTAAGAGTGACTTACCTGAGGGATAACAATGTCTGCCAATGCCTTTGACAGCCTATATAGTTCCATTGTGTTTTCTAACTTCAGGGAACCGTTGTGCTGAACATCATATTTGATGCAGTCATATATGTCGGGGATTTTACTAATATCATATCTTCCATTCTTTGTTTTAAAGTCTTTCTCCAGCTTGGACCATCTTCGCAGCATAAGTTCCAGAGTCTCACTATGGTACAGCTGAATATCTAAAACAACATACAATTTTTAGTATGTCCAACTTAAAAATCTGATAAGTAACATATCTTAAAGTTTACTAGTATTCTCTGTAGCTTCCTCTGGCCTAGGATTCCTTATTCTTCTTGTTCAGCCTCTCTACTGCTGTGATAACTATGTGCTGCCATGATTGGTTTCCTATAATTAGAAAACTTTATAAAGAAAAAGACTATCTAAGAAGCTAGAAAGTACTGCTATCCACATATACCACATACACTGGATTGTTACAGGCTTGGGTAAGTACTTAGTCTAAGCACTTGGATTAGGAGCCTGATTCAATTATGAAATCTTTTACATATGTTACAGATTTTGATACCAAGAATTACAGCAAAACTCTCTGAATTAATATGCTTTCTATTCTAAAATTTAAATACTTTACTTTTCTAAATTCCTATAACTAAACAGAATAGGTGATTGTATTTGGATGAAATAGTCTTAAATATTGAGAGTAGTATGAATGAACCATTTTCATCACCAAGAAATGTAAAAGGTCAACAATTTCCAACTAACCTCGTAACAGAGTTTCTGCTTCTTTCTGTGCTACCTATTCTCTGCTTTAACACCTAGGAATGCTAAACAACTCAATAATCAAATAAAAGGATTTTACTGTCTTTCTCTTACTATCATAGATAAAATGGCCATAACCTAGCTATTATTCCTTGCTGGATAGATACACTAATTCATACTACAACCAAAACTGAAATAAGAGACTTGGAATCATAATATTACACCTTATTTTAAATGTTTACCAAAAAAAGGACAGTACTTTCTGTTTTACATTCTAAGAAAAAATATTTACCGGACGATTTGGGATCTTCCATACGATGTCTGATTTGAGAAGTCAAACTTTGAATCAAGGAATATACTTTGTCACAGGTTTTCACTGGATTTTTAATTAAATGCATTGACTTGATAACAGAAATGCTTCCAGATGGAGTAAGCTACAAATGAATAAGATAAGTGTTTTCTAAATGGTTATGTACCATTATCCAAGAGAACAAATATAGACCTTTCCAGAGCTGGGAAAATAATTACATTCTATACACTAAGAGATTTAGCATATAGTAATATGATCTGTATGTTAAAAAAGGGGTGTGAAAGTTTCAGAATTTCATGCTGAAACAATATTAAACTTTAACTAAAATTAGATTACCTTCAGAAAAAATCAGAAGTACTCTAAATTAAAGGATGAGATTCGATGAGAATTTGATGATTGCTATTATGTGCAAATATGGTTCTAACCACTTGACATATACCTACATCTAATTATACTAGGCATTTACAATCATCATCATCTTTCCCCTGTGAGTTAACGAGGTGAAGTAATTTGCTTAGATGAAGTATCTAGCATAAGAAGGAACAGGATTCAATCATAGAAAGGCTGCATGCAGAACTCATACTATTAACCTCTATGCTACTAGACTTTACTAAAAAGGTTTTTTTTTTTTCCAATTCAACGAAAGCCAATAATCAGTAGTGATTATAAATTCAACTTTTAACATTTACCTTGGCAATATATTTAGCCAAGTGTAGTAGGTTTCTACAAATACAAAAAATACAAAGAGAAATTGCAGTTTAGATTATAGCGGTCTAGGTGTTTTTTTGACCAATGTAACTGCTGGAGGTAAGTGAAAACTCCACGGAGAAAAGCTGTTTTTATTCTTTACAGCATCCAAAAGACAACAAAGTCAAAAAGAATTATAAAAGCAAAACAAAATGGCCAGTGATGAAGAACTTGAGCCTGATGTTAAAAGACAAAGGTTTGGTTTCTCTGTATTGGAAATATTTGTTGATTCTAAAGAGATGCTGAGGAGAAATCCAATATTGCTGAACTAAGAGCACCAGGCTCAAAATGCAGTCCCGGTTTCACAAAGGTAAATGTATGGTAAACAGTCTGTATGTAGAAGTCAAGAAAGAAAGGATGTATTAGAGGCAAACCAAACCAAGCAACAGATTACAGATCAGTCAGTTAACTGGGTGGCTAAGAAAAATGTCTTTGTTAAACAGATTTAAAGAAATCCAGGATGATTTGCTCAGATGTATAGAAGGAACAAATAAAAATAAAGAAGATAAAGTTATCTCAAAATCAACTTATTATCATCAACAAAATCTTACAGTACATGAACAAAAAAGCTTGAGATAGGCTGGAGTTAACTCAGCAGTTAGGAACACTGGCTTCTCTTTCAGAAGGCCAAAGTTCAATTTCTAACACTCACATGCAGCTTTTACAACATTCCCTAATCCCAGTTCCAGGGCATCAAGCACCCTCTTCTGGCCTCTGCAGGTATCAGGCACACATGTGGTGCACAAACATATGCAGGTAAAACACTCTTTTTTTATGTAAAAACAATAAAATAAATGTTTGAATTTTTAAAAGAAGCTGGACAGGCTTTAGCTAGCAAAAGCAATAGAGAGAGAGAGACAAAGAATATCAAATAAATAAAATCACAACGGAAATGGAGACACTTAGACTAGAGATATAAAAGTTCACTAGGGAGTACTATGAAAAATCACGCATATAATCTATAAATCCCAGAGTGGGATAAGCTTCAGATAAATAACATCTATCAAAATGGAGTCATAAAAACACAGGAAACCTGAAGCAAACAGTAGTGAATAACACCTTCACGAGGAATGAGCACTGGCAGCGCTGCGCCACTGTCAAGGTGGTGTGCAGAACAGGTGTGCTGGGCTAGTGGGATTCTCTGGCTGTATGAGTCATTCCGTAAGAGGGAAAAAGAACACTAAGTCCCTAGAGATTCCTGAGGCATAATCAAACATCAAAGAGTATCACACAGAAACTACACAACAGGTCTCAAATGAGTAACTGGTATAACTAGAGCCGCCACCAAGGCAGCCACACAAAAGAGGCTAAAAATGTCATGATGGAAGTGATAGGAGCCAAAGCAGAAGAGACACTGGCAAGGTAGGATCCGATGCACTTAATGTTCTGTTATATTACAAATGTGTCTACATTATTGACATAATGAAGTCAGATTTTACTTGTACAGTATTCACTCTGAATATGTCAGATATAAGAAGATCAGAAAAATTTCTACAGATCTTCAGTGCATAAGCCATATTCAAAAGGTGAAATATCTCTTAAAGGAAAAGAAAAAACACTTTATTATTTTACTGATTGTTGTTTGAATTTATGAGAGCAAAGATGTTAAACAGAGAAATACGGCAAAATAGACAGTGTGTGATAAAACTTTTAAATTATAGCTAAACCTTCTTAACTGTGATCATTTGCATAAAATACAATTTTTAATATAGTATAATAGTAAAAATTATAACCTATTAAAGGTGTCAATTTAAGCTGTAAAAAAAAGATACAAGTAGGAACAAAAATCTGCCAAGTAAGAGAGGTTTAACACTAGAAACTGTTACTGCTCAGTTCTATATAGATTTTTAAAACTGACACCAATTCATCTCAAATTATCCCACAAACACTGAAAAGGAAAGAGACATTCCAAATTCATCCACAAGATCAGCATTTACCTGATATCAAGACCCAACAAGGAAGAAAGAAAGAAGGGGCAAGGAAAGGGAAGCAGAACAAGGCAGGGAGGAAAGGATTTACAGATCTATATCCCTGATAAATAAACATAAAACTCCTCAGTAAAACCTGGCAAAACAAGCACAACATCACATGAGGAAGATTATATGTCATTATGACATTCTTAGGTGAGACTTATCCTAAGGGTGTGATGGAGGGTCAGTACACATGAACACTGAACACCACCACACATCGGCCTAATGTTCACCTCAGTAGGGGAAGAAAAGCATCCAAGAAAGGTATATAGGAGGGTTTGGGCAGAGGAAAGGGAAGGGGAAATCAAGTCATTATAAAATAATCTCAAAAAAGTAAATCAGTAATAAAAATTAAATAATCTTTAACAAGAAAATCTCTGTGACTTGGGTATAAAAGAACTTATTTTAACAAACTAAAGGCTTGTGCAGACTGACAAGGGAAAAGCTCAAAGTGTCTCCTCTAAGAGCTGGAAGAGGGAGGTGACCCCTGTGCCACCATCAGCCAGCGCAGTCCCGCGAGTCTTAGCCAGAGCAATTAGGTGAGAGAAAACAGTAAAATGTGTGAGCTCCAAAATTACCCTTCTTGTAAATTACATTATTCTATAGACAGAAAAATCCAAGACACTCTCCATGAAGCCAGGTATAGAAATGAATTGTGTCAGCAAGCTCAACTGTTTTGAAGCTGAATTCCTCATGTCAAGAAAAAGAATGAAAAACAAACTCCAAGAAACTCAAAAGCTTGTTAGGCCTGATACATTCAGTAATGCTGCAGGACAGAGTCAGTAACCAGGAGCATTCTTGTGTTATAATTAACAGTGTCTAAGGATAAAACTAAGAAAGGCGGAAAGGAGCTGAGGGTGAACATTCATTTCTGTCTCTTGACTGTGAACGCAGTGTGCTCAGCGGCCTCAACCTCCAGCTGCTGCATCATCTCTACCACGATGAGCTGCAACTTTGAACTGTGAACCAAATTAAACCTTTTCCTCCTTAAATCGCTTGTATTCGGACATTTGATCATAGCAACAGGAAAAGTAACGTCAACACGTTCAGGAAACCTAAAATATTTATTATGTCATTCTTTACACAAAAAACATACCAGTGCCTCAAACAGACGACTCTAAAGCAAAGATTACTAATGACCTGTGGAAATACCAAGAGCACAGATGAATTTCACAAACTCCAGGTGAGCCAAGAGCCTGCTGAGACCTACCTTTTCATAGTCCTCGGCTGTAAAATCTCGGTCTTTCTGAAGTATTTCATGAAGCCTTGCTTTCACACGCTGCTGACAATTACTCAAAGAGTCGCTGTCGCTGTCCAAGAGGCCGTTCATATTTGCACTTTTCACCATCTGAACAAGAATGGGGGTAAGCTCTCCTTCTAGAGCCAACAGACCCTAAGTACAAAAAAAATTTAAAAAAAGTCAATGGTTTAAACATATGTAAAGTAACAGGCCATCACAGTAATTTTATGAAATGCTATATCTCATCATGCATAAGCTACTCATCACATATTAACTTTACTAATATCATACTTCATCTTTGTCAGTAATGGTTTTAATTGCAATTAAAATACTGCCTTGGTAGAAGTCTCCAAGAAATAGTTGATAAAAATTATAATAAGTATAAAGCTGTCTCTACCTTTGCAAAAGCAGCCGCAGTCATCTGGACCCGCCCTTCATCAGAAGCATAGATTTTGAGGTCATGTCGGTAGGTGCTATGCAATCGGAGTAAGCCACAACCCGGAAATCCTGCATAATCTCCTGAAAATAAGGCCTCAAATCACTTAAGCTATATGCCTGCTTTGTTGTAGTTCTGCAAATGTTTAATGAGACCACAAGGTAGAAGCCAAGGGTCCAGCCTTAATCAAATGACAGCACTTACCTTGACCTCCAGGGTACATACACCTAAAGGCTCTTCCCAGCTCTTCAGCCTGAACTCTGCCCGCTGGAGTTAGTTCTCCTCCCCATTTTAGAACCAGAAGTAAGGACGGCTCCTCTCTTCGGTTATCTAAAAAGAAGAGAGTGATAAAACAAATGTTCACCTTGTTTCATTCAAGCAAATGTTTAAACATTTATCTCAGTCTTAATATTTACTCTGGGCTCTGTTTTTTTAAGTGGAATTTGGCCTATATGCAAATCATTTTCTTCTCTAAATGTGCCTCAGTATGGACTGCGGCTTCCTTCAGGAGTGCCCTTTGCTCTTCCAGGAGCTTTAAAGTCTTCTTCAGTCAGTTAGGAAGTAGGTCTCCATGTCCTGCAGAGAACCATTCTCTCGCCCTCCCTGCTCTGCTCACAATTTTCACAGCACATTTAACTCAGTTAGTTGTAAGTAAAAGGCGCTCTGAAATAACCCTGAGGAGTTGCAAAATAATAAAACATATTTCTTACTTAAAATTGAAAAAAATTGAAACCTACTTTTATGAGATTCCTTGTAGTGGAAATGGGACAAGATAGGGCTCCTTAGGGAAGAGGAGGGAAATGAATACAGAATGTGGTTGGAGGAAGAAAAGGGGAAATAACAGAACACAAGTGACCTGACGGGAAAATGAGGCGCTCTTTAGTGATGCAGGAGGGAGGCAAACATAGATGAAGGAGGGAAGTGGATAAATAATGAAAAGGCTATCTGAAAAAGCCACAATCATACTACTATTTACCACTACCCTCAAAATAGGCCTATAATGCAAGTAATTTCTTACATAGATAAATATATATAGTTTTAATGAACTTTTCTCATCTGGGCTGACAATGCTCCCTCCAAGAGCCAAAGATCACCTAAAAACCCTCAATATCAGACATGAGAAGCTCTCTTTTGAGTCATTTGAAGTCTCTTTTGGCCGAGGCTCTCCAGGGAACTCCCAAAATGCACAGCCTAATACTATTGTCTTCGGTCACTCTCAGAGGTGGACGATAAATCCTTATTGCTTAAGACACCATGCACTTCAGATGCAGGGCATAGAAACCCTTGGGCTGGAACTGACCTGAAAGACTCTTCCTTAAGAACTTGCTGTGACACCTAAGATCCACATCGATGACTGGCATAGCACAATAACCCTAAGGTGCAGTAGTGGCATGCATACCTTGGTGGTAACCAACACCTCTCTAATTGTACTTAGAACAAGCTCAACAAGAGGAATACCATGCCTAATACTGGGAACTACTCAGTGCTAATGAAATCATGATTATTGAAGGAGAATCTCCAAGCACTAATTTACCACACCAGCATAAACAATCTGTAAACATCTGTCCTTAAACCTATAGACAACTGCAGTCCTTTCCCCCATCAAGGAAACTTTTCTTTGCAACAGATGGAAGCCACTACAAAAACCCACAACCAATCGAAAGGCAGAGTTGTGGAGCTCACTCCCAAAGAATACATCTACAAAACACTCCCACACCAAAGGCAATATTGTAGAGGAGGGGCCAGGAAGATTCTAAGAGCCAGAGGCTCAGGGAGTTTCCTAGGAAACTGTCTCCAGTAACAGCAGAAGTCGCCCATAAAGTCTCAAAAACAAGGCTGCCCCAACCTAAGCTGAAGAGAGATGACACAGAGGACCACACAAAACTGGATGAGAAAAAGCCCAGGACCTCAACCCTACACAGAGATCGACCGATAACTAAGTGAGGCTGGGAGCAGGAGGAGAGGGTCTTCCCGAGAAACTAAATGGCTAGCCATAAAAACATACATACAAGTAACATCATATGGTCTGAACAGTTTATATTTAATAAAAAAAAAAAAAGAGGCCAAGAATTTGAAGGGTAGGGAAATGGGTATTTGAGATGGTTTGAAGGGAAGAAAGGGAAGGGAGAAATGTTGTAATTAAGTTATAATTTCAAAAATAAACCAAAAATATCTTTATTTAAAGGACAGAAGCATAGTTAACAAAATTACTCATCTTAGTTATTTTTTATGTAGCACACAAATCCCAAAGGCTACTGAGCAGGAAATAGCCCAAGTTAGCAACATACAGTAAGTCATTACATACATATAATTGCAATAGGCGTTAAAAATGATATACCTTCCTCCTCACTGGACGTTTTAGGACAGCCATGAGGGAGATAAGTCAATTGGACCTTACGATTTATTCCAGAAAAATGACCATACCTGAAAAAGAAAATGTCAATTGGATTGTAAAATATTAATGAAGTAGTGATTGACTTCCACAAGAAAAACAAAAATGTATGAATAAAAACTAATTCTCTTGTACTGCCTTGGTTGAGTCTTCAAAAATACTTAAAATAGCTTAAAATACTTAAAAATAGCTAAAAAAAAAAAAAAGCTTTAGGCTTTAGGTAGAGGAGGTGTACTCCAGGCCCCGCCATCACTCACTGAGGAGCTGCTGCTAGATAGTAGATGGTGGCTTCTGAGGGGGGAGAATTATTCTCTTTTTAGAGTATGGGCATGGGCAGGATTCCCATGCTCCCCCAGATGCCCCAGGCCCATTGGCATATACAGTCAGCACTAATGGAATTTAATGAGAACACGATGTTGAGAGGGAGATGTGTTAGTGAAGAACGGGGGTAGCTGGAGGGGAAATGGGGAAGTATATATGATAATATTACATTATATAGACAAAGGAAATTCTCAAAAATAGAATTAAAATGTTTTAAAATAAAGCACAATTTAAATATCATTAAATAAAGGATATAGGTACATAAATTCATGTAACATTCATAACAGAAATACTGACCAATTTTTGATTGAATGGTTCAAACTGTTGTACCTAAATAAGGCTAAATCTAGGATTCAGTTAGGCAGTGATCTTCATTCTAAGTACTCCAGAAGGCCCAAGTACAACATTTGCTTTCTTTCTCCTCACCAAAATTAATAGAAAACTAAAGCAGCAATAATCAGTATAATATATTGTCAGATTAGAGTTTCAGTTTTCTCCAGTTGTACTAATAAAGAACTGAAAGAACACACTGAAAGAAATAAAACTGGTGTGGTAGCTAGTTTTATTTTATAGCAACTTGACACAAGCTAGAGTCTTCTGAAGGTAAGGAACTTCAGTTGAGAAAATGCCTCCCTAAGATTGGGCTGTAAGCAAGCCTACAGGTCATATTCTTAATTGGTGATTGATGGGGGAGGTCCCGGGCCATTGTGGCTGGTACAACTCTGAGCTGGTGATCCTGGGTTCTATAAGCAATCAGGCTGAGCAAGCCAGAGAGCAGTCACCCTTGTGGCCTCTGCACTAGCTCCTGCTTCTAGGTTCCTGCCTGGTTTGAGTTCTTGGCTTTTTCTCTCTCAATAGACTCTGATTCAGGATCTGTAAGCCATATAAACCTTTTTCTCCCCAAGCTTCTTTTGCTCATAGTGTTTGTTGCAGCTGTAGTAACCCTGACTAGAACAAATGACAATCCCATAAACCTAACAGGAAAACTGAAGTGTGCCAAAAGGTACTCACATTTCTAACACAGTCTTAAGTTGTTCAAGTTTTGACTTGTTTTCTTCAATTTCAGAGTCATTGTTTTGTCCCAGCTCCATAAGAAGCTGCCGTGCAATATCCAGGACTTCCTATGTATGTTAATAAAGAGTTTGAATTTTTATATAATTTCACCATAAAAAATTTAAATTTAGTATACACAAAAGCAAATAACAACAACAAAACTTGCCTGTAATTGCTTTGGCTTCTTGAGTTTTAACTTCCCTGACTTATAGCCATCACACTTTTCAAAAAGATCAAAAAACCTTGCAAAAAAAAAAAAGAGAAGTTAGTCATTTGCAACCATTAATATTGCTGTGAGGCTGGATATGGTGATGCATACCTACAACCACCACATTCAACAGGCCTAATAAAACAGACACGGGAATGGAGCTTTAAAGTCAATGCATGTAAGCACTATGTTTCCTCTGTCACTCAGCCTCAAGTTTCCTCTGCCTTTTCTCCCTGACACAGTGTCATGTTACATATTACCCAGATGGCACCTACCTCCTTGGCTCAAATGATCTCCTGTCTCTATCTCTGAAACACAAGTACATGAACTAGTGGAACCCAGCACACTTGGCATCTGCTCCTCTTTTACCAATAAAACTTAGCACACACCTGACACATCAAACTAACACCCACTATATTATTTTCACGAGTTGGCTTGTGCATCGTGAGATGGAAGCAGCATACAATTAAATACAAAATATTTTCTGTTGTCAGTGCATAATGTGTCAATACATATTTAATGGCTCAGGTATTCATATTTTATAATCTCCAAACCAAACAGTGAACAAAGAAAATGGACACTTGTTTTTAGAATGCTGAGATGTTGATGTTTCTCATAGTACAAAGCAAGAAAATAACAAACTAGC
>NC_022030.1:30886407-30921158 GCF_000317375.1 Microtus ochrogaster
AGTATTTATGATGACAAACGAAAGGCAGGTTAGACTGACAGTTATAGATACACCCAAATAAATTGTGGGCGCTAACACATACAATTACTTTAAATGGGTTTGTATGCATTCAGAGGTTTAAATATTTTCATGATCAAAAAGTGGTAGGTAGAAATGCTCTGTCTGATGCATCAATCAAAAGAGCTTCACACCAACAGAAATCCGAAATTACACATGAATCGTAAGTTATTTCTCTTAAGCCATACTTTTGGTGCCTCACTTCCATTTTCATCTTTTGTTTTGGTGTTCGATCTCCATGCCGTATGACAGCTATTACACATCGAAGTTCCATCCTAAAATGACAAAAAATACCCAGGTCCTCATCTCTCTGACATTAAGGGTTTCTGTTGACTTAATTTTGAAAAGGCAGGCTCTACAAGAAATGAAGAAGCCAGAGGAGCTATTCAGATACACAGTATTTCTCCTTCTTTACAGATAGCGAGGAATAAAGTCAAAGGACTCTAGCCTGAGCTTTAGTCAATATCTGACCTGTAGCACTGCCTTATCAGCAGAGACTCCATTATCAAAGGAAAATCAACTCATTTGCTGGCTGCTGTATTTATATATTTAGGATATCTTGTCATCTAAGAAGAAATTATTTAAAATTTAACTTAGGATAGTGTTTAGTGGTATGCCAGAGTGAAGAGTTTCTCTTTCAATTCTCAAAGTGTGAACCACTGAACACATCCCTGAAAGATATTAATAGCCAAAAAATATTCTATGTAGAATAAATTTGAAAGTGGTGCCTCAAAACATAATCAAATACAATTTTCCTCCCAAATAGAACTTTTCAGAATATTTAACAAGTTAATGAGTCTCTAACTTTGTGACAATGAAGCATTTAGTCAAATCACTTGACATTAAACCAAGTGATTTTTCCCTAGCAAAGGCTATCAAATACATATTAATCTGATTCATTTACTCAAAGATGTACCAAGACAAAAACAAAGCTGTATGATTCCATAAACACCCAGGCACGGATACAGGTTTTAAGTGGCTCTGTACTTGCTGTATCATGTCTCAGGATGTTAACGTAACCTTGTGAGGTTTAGCTTAGTATATCCTTGGAAAAACTCACCTATTCCCCATCTCCTTCAAACTGAGTCATATGAAAATGCACATAGTAATCTAATAATCATTGAGAAATTTACTTTTTACTGTAATAAGACAGACTAATGTGGAAAACCCAGGGAATTTCTGAATGAAAAATACATAATTGAAACTTACATAGTTCCAGATGTGGTTGGTACAATGGGAATATCTTCAGCTTCTAAGGGTATTGACCAGGGGATGTGAAACTGCGGTGCAAGCTCCCGCATTACAATATTGCTTTAAGACCAAAAGAATATTATTAAAAATTAGTTATTTCAAAGACAGAATTGGAATTTAATTATGCCATGATGGAGAAACATAAAGATTAAAGTCAAACTACCTAATGGTGATAGTACATAAAAATTTCCCCAAACCAAATCCTGATCACGAAACCTAAGATAGGCATCTCTAAATTGGACAGGCTAATGAAGCACTATGTATTAGTGATTAACTTATATAGTTGAAGATGAGGCTTGCTTTAATTATATTTCTAATTAGAACTATGTTTTCATTTATTAACTACCTGTTAAACACTTATTAAGTTATTTTTTTGTTATGTGTGTGAGGTACTGAGCATGGAACCAAGAGCCCTGTGAATAGAGTATTTTCCCACTCATTTACATATCTGACAAACTTATTGTAAATATGATAATTTCTAACAAGTCACTACTATGTTGGAAAGATGTTTTAATAACTGATTTGAGGGGCTGAAAAGATTTCTCAGTTGGTAATGTGCTTACCCTCCATGTATAAGAACTTGAGTTTGAACCACACAGGTCAGTAAAATAAGAAAGGTCGGGCATGGTAGTGTACTTCTGTAACCCCAGTGTTGGGAAGGCAGAGACACAGATGCCCAGAACTAATAACCCTAGCTCATAGGAGAGTTCTAGGCCAGAGAGAGACCGAGACACCCTATCTCAAGAAAAGTAGACAGAGTAGACAGTACTGAGAACAACACCTAAGGTTGCTCTTTGGCCACCACAAGCACACACATGAGCAAGCACTCTCATGAACACAGCCATATATGCACAGTACACACAAACTCTCTCCCTCTTTCTCCCTTCTTTTTCTTCTGCCTTCTCTTCTCTCACTCTCCTACATACACATAATTTATTGTTCTTTTCTAAGTTAGCATGGTTCATACTAGAATTTAGCATGACACATTGCTTTTGACATCTCTTTGAAATGACATATAAAAATGGTATTTCTACACATAATATTTTCTTTTCCATTTATTTGATTACCTTATTAGAACAGCAAGTAACACAAATGTATAAAGAAGTCATGGAAAAGAAGCCTAAACTTCAATTTTTTTCTGTATTACTGGGGTATTTTATTTCATGAGTGTTATTTTATAACATTAAGTTGGTAAAAGAAACATTTCAAATACAATTACATAGGAAAAATAAAAAAATATCTATTAATCCCATGTTTTATCAAAGTATGATGTAAAATTTTTAGCAGCATATTATCCATTAAGCTGTCCTCACAACCTAACGCACAACCCAGGATCTGGCATAGTTTGGGGGAATCTTCTGAATACTGCATATTACTCTAGAGTGATCTAAAAACTTCCATGGCTCACCAGATACACAAACGTGAACAGAAGAAAGGTAAATGCTTACCCAAGTATTTTTGCACAATCATCATAGTACTTCATGGAATTTTTCACAAAGCTGAAGCCATTGACATCACAGACGTAGGATTGTCCATTAGCACGTAACAAATCAAAGCCACAAACTGTTTGCTATTTAAAACAAGTTAGAAATGTCAAGGATTCACTGGAACTATTATGATTCAGCATTCTAGTCCTTTAATAACATTATATATTTTAAAGTACCTAACAATATATCATATAAAGTTTTTTATATAAAAAGAAACCAAGGTTACAAATAATCTACCTTAAATACTCTGAACACACATTATGTATCCATGGGATTATTCCCTTACCATAAAGACATAGACTAATATTAATCTTTGGATTTCTACTACAATAAAACAGTTTCTAAGACCAGATTATAGATTATTTAGAGACTAACATTCTTCACACAAAAGATGTCAAATAACTACCCATAAGTAGTTCTTTTTATTAATAACCAGTAATATAATCAGCGTTTGTGAAGAATCTGAGATAGGACTTCTTTAAAAAGACAAAATGCATCCCTTATTAAATGTAGGTCATACTACTTTCACTTAAATTTTTGCTATATACTAGTAATTAGAATAAAAAAATTAATAGTAGAAGAGGGAAAAGTAAAACAAAAGCAAAAAGGTTTCTTTAAAAGGTATTTATATTGTTCTCATAAGATGTTTTACTATATATTAGGTCAAAGGATTGAGAGCTAATGATAAAACAATGAAGATAGATTTTATTCAAATAGTATTTTAATTAGTTTTATGAAAGTAAAAAGTACTTATCACCTACTGAAAAAATATGTCAGATAACACTACTAGTTAGTGGTGTTATTCTATAACTTTAATTTTTGACTAAATGAATAAGGTTTATTAGTTTTCTCTAATAAGGAAAGAACACATACAGGAAAATGACGTCAGACCCACGAAAATGCCTGCATACATACATGAGCTCACATATACAATTATTTCCTCAGCTTACTTTTTTCTTGCCCAATAATGTCTAGTGTTCAGAATAAACTTAGAATGCAAGGGTCTGTATAATTTGCAAAGCATCTTACCTTGAAAGCAAGGCAGACTTTCCACGCAATCAGCTTCTCCCGTGCATTGAGGATGACGGGGTACCTGACTTCCTTCCCTTCACTGTCTCGTTCTACCTTGCCGTCGAGAGCTGGAGATTTCCGGGCTTCAGCGTGAGCATAGTCTGGACCCACAGTATAAACCTTCCAAAAACATAAATATATGTAATATATATTGCTGGTTAAATATATAACCAGAAAATAATAAATTCAAAGAAAAATACCTGTTTAAAATAGTTCAGACTCCAACTATTAAAAGATACACTTTTCTATTTTATATGCCAGGACTTTCAATACATTAGAAAGGGTTATATATAATTACTTACACAACATGAGACTTTATTCTCTGTGCTAAACTATTAAAGTGAGCATTATGACAATAAAACTGTCTATGTCTAATTACAGAAAGATACAATTCTTCAATGGGAATAGAAAAATAGATTACAAGATATTTCTACGGGGGGGAGTTGATCTAAATGTAGACAAGGGAAAGGCATTTTCTACAGAAGTAATAAATAGAAAGGGCAGAGGAAAAAAACAGCGCAAGGTATTCTGGGACAGGAAGGGAATTTGACTGTAGTATGTACTGTTAAGAAACAGCATTTGTTAAGGGCTGCAGAGATGCCTCAGGAATTAAGAAATGCCGTTTGTTAGAAGAAAGGTTAAGCAACAGTTCATATGGCAGTCTTTTGAACAGGGATGTTATCCTGTGGTCAATGTGAACTTGCCAGTAAAAAAAAATCTGGTTCAAGCCCAGATTTGTAAGTTTAGAGAGAACAGCCTAGTCAGAGAAAGGCTGGCTGGGAAGGGGCAAGCTTCACTGGTTACCATGGGCAATGACATTTTTATATCACAGTACAGTTGTCAGAGAGCCCATCACTGGCATAGATCTGCATCGATCAGTGTGAAAGCTGATAGCTACTAGAATGCTCAGCCTGATAGGGTATGACTCATAAGCCTGGGAAAGAATCATGTGTACTTCCAGCTTTACCCAAACACTTTCATGAGTTTCACTAAAATCTTTTGTCTTTGGAATACTTCATGTTTTAAGCACTTAAGAATGCTATTCTTTAAAAAGGAGTTCTTGGACTTCCAACTATCCATGATATCCACCATACAAAACCGAATAGGAAGTCTGGGCCAAGGAGAGTTTAGGGTTAGAATGCGTGCCTATCTCACATAAGGGCCTAGGTTCCATCACTAGTATCAATAACGGTAACATTAAAATAAGGAAAAAGAAGTAGAGGCTAAAGAGTTACCGTCTCTAAAATACTGGTGAGCTCAAACTGTGAGCTGAAACTTATATGGTCTCTATGACTTATGTGGCCTTATGGTATTGAACGTGAGAACTTCCGATTTGACATAGGATGACACAACAGTGATTTACTTCCAGTTGAAATTTCCTTTGAATTTTAATTTCCTTTTGGTTCGGTGACAACATAGTATCTCTTGTGATGCTGGACAGCAGCAGTTAAACGCAGCTTTTGCCAGCTGTGCAATTACAAGTGAAACATAAAAATGTTCTGCATGCAGTGCACCATGCAGTTAAGCTACGATATTTGTGAGATTAGATTTATTAAACGCATTTTCAACTTACAGCCATTTTTTTCTTCCTTTTTTTTTTTTGAAAAAAGATTCTCACTGTTAAATCTTCTAGCATTGGAACTGGATATGGAGCTAAGGTTTACCTCAAATTCAGGGACTTCTTTGCCTCAAATCTGAGTGTTGGGATTGTAGGTTACACTACCATACCCAGCTAACAAAGTGTTTTAAAGTTACACCAAGTTTATCAGGACATGACTCAATATTAATCAAGGAGCATCTGCACTTTAACCCACCATGCCTTAATCAGCCTTGTCATAAATACAAAATTAGAATCTAAGGAATCGTACCTTAACATCAGTACCATCTGTAGGCATAAACTCTTCATATATATATGACCCTGTTTTTCGCACATTGCTTTCTGGAGAATATACACTACTTCTGCTGCCAATCTAGAGAGAAAAGATGTCCATCAACATAAGAGTCAGAGTAGTATCCTCATTTTTATAATATATCTAAAATGTAACCTTTATGAACTATGTATTGTAGATATTCTTAATTATTAAGTAACTTTAATATATGAAGATTTAACAATGCTTATTATATATTTCGCAGTGTATGTTCTCTGGTGTATTTTTTTCACTTAAATATAACATAAAGAGCATAAAATATAATAAACAAATTATGTCTCTGGGGGTGAAGAGAAAAACTCAGTGTTTGAGTACTGGTTGCTCTTCCAGAGGATCCAAGCTCCCAGCAATCACATCAGGCTGCTAACAACCACCTATAACTCCAGTTCCAGGGAATGTGATGTGCTTCTGGCCTCCCTTCCACATAGATGTGCCAGACATACACACGAGAGAAAGAGAGAGAAAGAGAGAGGGAAAGAGAGAGCAAAAGAGAGAAGAGAGACAGGTGGGGGGAGAGAATTGAGTACATTTTTTTGCTACAGAGTGTCTATTATGTAAACATTTCATGTTATACACATATGTCTAGGATGTTTGCCAAGCTTTTTGCATAATACAGCACTGCTGCTTTAACCTGCTTAAAATGAGACCATGCCACATATAGAGCTATGTTTCTAAGAAATTCTTAGGAGGTTCATGTTCATTCATATCTGTACATACACAGATACTGTCAAAACCTTGTAGAAACTACATTATCTGAGTCTCACAGACAATATATAAGAAAGTTCTAGCTGGTCTAAATCTCCTAGTCTTGTTTATACTTGCTATTTTTACTCTTCAGTATTTGCCATTATAATGGATATGTATTTAGACTGCATCTTGTACTCTGCTTAAGATTTATTTTTACTGTATATGTACTGGTGTTTTGCCTGCATGTATATATGTGCATCAAATGCATGCGGCGCTTAGAGACTAGAAGAGAGCATCAAATCCCCTCCAACTGGAGTTGCAGATGGTTGTGAGCTGCCACAGGAGTGCCATGAACCTACCTGGGTCCTCTGTAAGAACAGCAAGGCTTCTTTCCCAATTACCCTATTTAAAAGAAAACCTTTCTTATTCTAAAAGGTAACATATCATTATACTTCAGAATTGATTTGCATTTATTTTATTATGGGAACAAGCAAGCATACACTTATGTGTGTAAAAATTACATATATTACTTTTTGTATAAAATAGCATTTTTTCCATTTAATTTTCCCAACAAAGGGTTATCTTCATTCAATTTCTAGTGTCATAGAAATGCAAGTGGGAGATTGAGAAAACATCAGGTAACTTCATATTCTGAAGGCAGGAATTCTGTTCACATTATGAACTACATTGTCTGTGGTGGTTGGATGGGAAATGCCCCCCCAGACTCGGGTGTATGGACATTGGTGTCACTGTTTGTGCATTAAGTGCTGCAGCCTTGTAGGAGGACGGGCCTCCCTGGGGGTGAGCTCTGAGAGGAAAAGCTCCATGCCATTTCCAGTTAGCGCCCTCTACTTCACACTTGCTATTGAAGATGGAGCTCTTGGCTCTCCGCTCCTGTAGCTACCATGCCTGCAGCTTGCAGTTAGGCTTCCCCTGGCACAGCAACCTCTTATCTCTCTGGAGCCACAAGTTCAAATAAACTCTCCCTTCCTTCTATAGGCTACTTTTCCTTGTGGCATTTTACCACAGGGACAGGAAGTGACAGCACACTTTCTAACAACATTATCTCAGCTTTATGAATTTTCCTGTAGATGACAACAGTGCAAGATTTCACCTTTTATTAAGAGCTTGATGACTTTTTAACAAAGTATGCAGAAGAAAGAAGATTATTCCCACAACAGTTCCAAAGGCTTACCTTTCTGAAGAGCCTTTGACTTCCCCCGCCGGCAGATGTTGGATAATAAATGTAAACATTGTGGTCTTCTGCACTAACGGGCTTTTCTACAAACGGCTTTTGGAAAACTTCCCCATTGACTTCTACATGATCTTCTCCTTCAATCAGACTGCATTCTGTAAACAAAACATAAAAGCAAGGATGGTCAGGAACTGTTCTATCGCTTAGATAACATCCTTACAAGAGCAAACATAAAATTTACTTTTCATGCTTCTAGTAAAACTATGCTAGGCCTCAGTAGACCCAATCACTGGAGCTGGGGAGGCAGTGCAGCAGCAGCAGCAACATGACAAGCCTGACTATTATACACAGGGCCTGGGTTCAGCCCTCAGAACCTCGGGGAAAGATTATCCAGTGCCAAATGGTCAGCCCTCAAATTATATGCACACCATTATACATAGGAAACCATATACTATGAGTTAGCCAGTTAGCTCATGGTGTCTCGTTTGGTTTTGTTTTCTATGATGTTGTCTAACAGTATAAAGCCCAGAACTAAATACATGCTGAATATGACCTTGAGTTCCCTATCAACCTTCTTCAGTGTTCTGAGTCCTGGTATTATATGTGAGTTCTGCCACAACAGCCATAATGTGACATGTTGATCAGATACAGTGCTACAGGCCAGCACCTCCACTACAGCCACAATGTGACATGTTGATCAGATACAGTGCTCATTTGTTTAATTCTCTAAGAAAAACAAGTAGGCTACTATTCTACTAATTGTAAGGAAGTGACAAAAAGTAAGTCAAGAACCAAAAGGAAGCCTGCTGAGTTCTCTGACCTTTCGGGTTATTTGGATCACGGTTCAGAATTGCATACCGAGGAAGTAAAATGCCTTCAGCTTGAAGAATGCTATAAACGTCTCTCCTAAAGAAACAGAAAACATCCTTATTGTTTAGCTCTAGATTTCACAATACATTTATCTTCGCACACAAGTAAAATATTACTCTTTACTACCATAAGGGGTACAAATATCAACCTTCTGTTTTTCTGTGTTCCTAACAAAAGTCACCAAAATTCATATAAAATAACTTTGGTAGCATATCAAAAGACTAAACTTTAAAAGAAGAATGTACATACATGAAGAGATATAGTCAAGTAAGACTACTCTATCACAAGGACAGATTATAGCCCAATTACTAAAAACCTCTTCTTTTCTTAATGCTATAAGAAATGCTACAGTACGCTAAGAGAAAGGTAATTCTACCATCACACAAAATTAGTTTATATGTATTTCCATGTATAAGTAATCTCACGATATTAACACAGAAGAAAGTAGAATGATAATGAAAAATAGAATTATATGTAGCTACCAAAACAAAACACCAGTTAAATGAAGAGACAAATATATAGGCTTTTATCATTTCAACTAGAAGTCTATGCTCAATGAATGCTAAGATATATAGTAAGGAACTTTTCTAGTGGGTACACTTTACCATGGAAATCATCAGTTACAATGAATGACTTCCAATGTAATCAATCGTCAGTCACATGACAGGACACTGGAGTCTTGATGGTTTACTAGGCTTTAGAAATCAAGCAGATGTGATCCAATTCCCAGTCCCGCTTCTTGGGAGACTACCCTTGACTTTGTGTAAGTGAACTGATTTCCTCAACTGTCAGGTTCCTCAACTGTAAAGTTTGCTAATGATTATCTGTCTCTGAGTATTACTTTAAGGACTCATATGAAAACATCTGATGCTGTACAGCATACACTGATTACTAAGTGTGGATTTCTGTTTCCCTTAATTCAGTGAACTTCACCACTCACCTATCTTGTATGAGATACTGCATATTCAAGTCATTGATTACAAATGGATTCCTGAGTTTTGCATAGGCAACTGCTTTGTCCAGTGGAAATCCTAAGAACACATATTATTATCATATTCTTTACAATTTCAAGAAAAGCTTGCATCTATAAATTTATCAACCTGAATTGTGCCACCTCCCCTAAAAATGTCATTATGTATATAACTGCCTTTTATAAAACATAAAATAATAAGTATGTTATACACTTACACAATACACGACACAAAAAAAATGTGAACTGGGAAAATTTGATAAAAATCTAAGAAAAGTTAAATGTAAAGTTACACATAACTATGACACAAATTTAATAAAACACACAGAGAAAAAAAGGATTAGAAAGAAGTCTATCAAAATGCTAACTTCCCTTATCTGTGAGTTTGCTTCATTCTGTTTTATCCAATACTCTACAACTAATATGTATTACTTTTACAATCAGAGAGGATGAAAGTCCCCATCCATCCACCATTTAATACCTTTAGAATGGAAAGAAATAAGACAGTCACATAATGGCCAGTTTTCCACGGGTTCGTTCAAAATAACTTCCTCTTCAAAAACCACTACTGTGATGTATTTAAATAAAGAGATCCGTTCCAAAATTTCCTTCATGGGTTTGGATTTGGATTTCTTTGCCATGGAACATATTCCAACCACAATCTGCCTTTCTGGTGGCTAAAAGAGAAACAAAACAAAATAATGAGATGACTTAATAGGCATTCTAAAACATCACTCTCAATTTCCTCCCAGAAGTAGGTGAGCCATAGGAGTCAATAAAACCGACATATTCACCACTGAAGACATTAAAGTCCTATCAGTGACAACAGTTTACAATTAAAACAATTTTTTTGAAAGATCTGAAAAAACTTTTAAAAATAAAACATTTTCAGCACATTGCTACTGCTTCCATTAACTTTAAAATACGAATAAACATACCTTTTTCAACTCCTTCTAGCATTTATTTATCTTCAGGCAGAAGAAAGCAAATGAGAGTGAAAATTTATTTATTCCAATTAAAAGGTCCAGTAAGAGTCAGATAAAGAATGTGGCTACCTAAAATCAAATGCATTTCTAACTACCGAGCTACACAGTATCAAGTCTTCTTGTAGACGGAGCTGTGGGACATTAGCTGGTCATAGATAGCTTTCTGAACTTAAAAGAATGACTCACAGCTAAAAGAGAAGATGTCAATGACCTTTGACACTCCCTCCAGTATTCAGACTTGGCATTTCTACTTAATGGTTTAGTTATTCATTGTACTTTTTTTTTTTTTTTTTTACCAAACCAACGTTCAAACTTGAATATGCACATCATAAACAGTAACATACTGGGTACCTCACATGCTCACACAATTACTTAATATTCAGTCCTGATTCTTATCTCTGCATCTTGCTTGCATTCAGGGACATAGACAGATGGATAGATAGATAGATAGATAGATAGATAGATAGATAGATAGATAGATAGATAGATAGATAGATAGATAGATAGATAGATGGACGGACGGACAGACAGATACCACTTGTCTCTCCATGACTTTATGTATCTCATAACACTACACAAAACTGCTCAAGGTAGTTCAATAAACTTTCTCCTTAATGTTGCAATAAAAATTTTACATCTAGAAAAAATAATTCTACATTGCGTCTTCTAACATGAAAATTGGAATTCAAATGAGTATTGGATTTGATTATAAACCAATCAGATTATCAACAACAACTGCTTTGGGGTCTCCTATCTCTGCTTTCCCTCACTGTCCGCCTTAAGGCTTCCCTATTCATTTTAGTCCTTATCAAAAATTTCAAACTGGTTCATTATAATCTTCCTAAAGGAGATTTCACAGGTCACAGCTGCTAGTTATTTCTCACTGCTATGATACAGTAAGTGACAAAAACATTAAGGGAGGATTTCTTTATCTCACGGTTTCTGAAGGTTCAGCCCACAGTTGCTTAGGCAGACTATCACGGAACAGAAAAGGGAGGCAATAAAAGTCAGTAAGAGTGTGCCTCCTGGCGAGCTCTCCAAGGCAAGGCACACCCACAGTGACTTCTCTGGGAAAACCACAAAAACTAAGGAAGTGTTTGTGTCTGATCTCACTGCTTTCACCAAGTGTGACAGGTCTTTCTTTTAAAATAAGATTCTATTTTTAACTTGAAATTTAAGAAAATGCATTTCATGTCTGTATTTTAAATCAGTTCCCAAAATAAAACAATGTCTGCCTGTGATCTAGAACAAGGACTGATAAGAAACGCACTAGACTAGCATAAGGGGGGAAATGTGCGTGACAGAGGCTCTGCTTCTAAGGTGCAGGACGGCCATGACCTCCCACACACAAGCAGGCCTAGGAGGCAGTCCTGGTGAACGTCACAAACTTAGTTAAGGTTTTTCTTGGTATCTTACAGCACTGGGCTGTCATTAAACTACTTTAGGATCTTATCTCTAGACATACTTACTACACTTTTTAATTGCCTGTCTGTCCATTATCACTTAAACTTTTTCAACTGAAAACATTTTAACAAATTTGCATGTTGAAAGGCAGTCTTAATTTAAAACCGTAGCATTCATTTACCCGAACTACACTTAGTGAAGTTCTGTGCTGTACTGGTTATCACAAAAGAAACGACTCACAGATTCATCGTCCTCTTCCTCATCTTCATCTGCATGGTGGAAGAAACGACGATAATTTCCAGGGTTTATCTCTGCATCTTCAGGCCCAACAAAGAATCTGGGGGCTTCGCTCATTTTTCTATTTCATTTGATATATATAAAATTCAAGAATCTGTGTTAAAACTTGTTCAAGTAAATAGTTTTGGAAGAAAACATTCTCGCTGTGCTAGCTGACACCCAGGTCTGCTGCAGTGTTTTTATACCATCACGTGCAATGTGCTGACATTCAGTTGGCAAATGCTCCTTTGTTCTCAGATATCATGGCTTCATTGTTGATCTCCAAGTTGCTGCTACAGTTTAAATACAAAGACAATGAGGCTACTGCTTCCCCGAGTTGAAACAGCAATCCTTTTACCTAAAATGCAATGCAAACAATTAATTTGAAGAGTGTCTTTTAGAAACACATAAAAAAAATAATTTTAAAAGATACCAGAACCAATAACTTGACAAAGGCCACCAAAACGAAAATATATTTTCTGCCACAAAATTAAGTAATAGAGATTAAATTCTAGTAAAATGCATTAGAAGTGGATAAGATGTCACAATATAACAAAGATTACACTCGATTCAAATCTAAAAAGTACCTGACAAGTGAGAATATAATGCAAATTATAATACAAAATTTTGTGTAGACAATGACAGAAAACATGTAATGTATGCTTGATACTAACTGAAAATTGAGCATCAATCAGTGATGGCAACAAATCAACTGTAAAGGTTCAGTTAAAAAGAGTCTTATAGTAAACATAACTATTCTGTAATAATTATTAGCAAACAAGATTTCAGCCAACAGTTCTCAAGCTGATAGTTTGAAACTTTTAAGCAAATCTAGCACAATTGATAGACTTCTAATATAATGCATTTGTCAAGAAACTACATACGATTCAATGAAACTCCCAAGAAAACCCCTCCATAAAAACCCACTAATTAACTACCGTATGCTAATGATATTATTTCAAACTAACCTTTACAAAGCTGTCTACATGTATCTGAACATTGGTGATATTAAAATTAGTTACTTGCCAAGATGGAATTGTGTATCAAATATTTCACTTGGTGACTACTGATACAAAAAAAAAAACCCTGCTTAACCAAATATTTAAAAAATATTGATCAATATAACTAAATAGATTTACAGAGTAAGTACATTCCAAAATTCTTATTTCTAAAAGTCTGATTCCAGTTTAACTAATGGCTTTCTATGAAATATTACAGATTACTTTTACAAAGTCTTGACTTTATAAAATTGTTACAATTTATAAAATTGTTAAAATCATTTGGGACTAAACTGAACAAAGAAAAAATTATTTATTAAGAAAGCTTTTTATTCTTATTTTTATGCATGATTTAATAGTACAAGGTGTTTCATAAGGAAAAATCTCACAGGCTTCTATAGCTTCCCAGCTGTAGACAATCTCGGCTCAGCTTTGTTGTTACTAAATGGCATACATCCTTGGGAGCTCTGTGTGCTTTCTATCTTGTTTCCACTTAAACATCTCTAAATATTTTAGTATAACAGAAAGGGTATGTTTTTTACCAGTCTGTTACTAAACAACTAACAACTTATGCTAGCGTTTCTGAATCTCAGTTTCTCTCCCTCTCTCCTCCCCTCTCCCTCTCCACCTCTCTGTGTGTGTGTGTGTGTGTGTGTGTGTGTGTGTGTGTACACATGAGAGTATACCAACAGCCTGTAACTGTGAAGACTGAGGTAACATAGTGTTTCACACATACTGAATACTTAATAAACCAACATTTCTATAGGAACTGCTATAAATTAAGTTACTTACTAATATAAAATGGAAATCTAAGAATGCTGCTGGTTTTTGTTGAACTGAACATATTTATTAAATAAATACTATTCACTTCTAATAGACACATTTCATTAAACAGAAACAACCGTACCTCTAGTTTAAGTACTGTAACATAAATGATACAAGAACCATCTCATTTTAGAGATAGTGTTGTTTTTGCTGTTTTTAATTTAAATATTCTTTGTGAAATGAGAACACATCAATGTAAAATTCTGAATAGCTCAGTCAAGAATCTAATGACCAGTGACAGAAATATGATTGCTATTTTTGGTTGTAAAACTACTGATTTATGGGGTTGGAGAGATGGCTCCATAGTGTATTCTTCCAGAGGTCCGAGCTCAATTCCAAACACCTACCTGGCGGATCACAACTGTAGTCCCATGGGGTCCGATGCAGACATACATGCAGACAAATACCCAAACACATAAAAATACACATGCAAATCTCAAAAAAAAAATACTGATTTCTATTTCCTACTAGTCTTTTCAACAAATAATGCACACTGGAAGCAGAAATCATCCAGAGGATAAGGTGAGAAGGTGTGTAGCACCTTTTCTCCTCCAGATAATATGAATTAGTAAGTGATTCCCCCACCTACAGCACACACACCACTTATGGAATTCAGCTGGGTCTTATTAGTGTTGCCGAGAGGACAAGAATGCATGCCCTCCGAACAACGGTAAGCTTATACCCACAGCCAAGCTTAGACATTCGCCGGAGAGAGACAGGGATGAGTCAACAACCAAGCGCGTGCTAGGACGTCCTCTCCTATACCGTGACATCTGATCACAGCCGGCATGATGTGCTGAGATCATGCTGGGAAGAAACATGAAATATTGAAGCAGAAGTATGCTTGGTGTGTTTCCCGTGTTCAACAACCAGTCAGTGAGATTGGAGTAGAACAGGGAAGCGAAGGAAATGTGGAGAAACCATTGTTAGAGATGTAACTGGAGCATTCAGAGGACTGAGGGGTTAAATCATTTCCTGAACTGCACTTGAGAAAGCAGGTGCAGAAGAAGAAGCAGGTTAGGCAGGAAAGGGCCTTGTTATAATGGTGGGCCGAACAAGTAGCCCTCAATAGAATATAAGACTGGGTAACTCTCCCATTTATTTTTCGGTAATTCTATTTTAATATATGAGAGATATTATTAAAAAGCTGAACCAATCAATGCTTAAACGCATGGACTTAGGATTCAAAATCCCTAGGTTGGACTCTTGTCCTTTAGAATTGTATTTGATCTCTTGGGTCCTACTTCTTTTATAAGTAAGCTCTACCTGTCATAGCCCATGTAAGAGTTGAATATACATACACACATTAAAGGTACTTGTGCCTGAAATTCTGGACAAACTCCATACCACTTAGAATGCTTGGGTAGAGCTGGGCTGTGGTGGCATGTGCCTTTAATCCCAGTACTGGGGAGGCAGAGGTGGGCGGATCTCTGTGAGTTCAAGGCCATCCAGCCTGGTCTGCAAGGATGTTTGGGTAGCACTTGGGTATGTTTTGAAGTTTCCCAAGCAGTTCCAACAAGCAGGCAAGTTTAGTCATGTACTAGCCGCTTCCCCATACAAATGGAGAAGAGAGTAAAACAACAGACACATAGAGGCAGCACACATGTTCACCATGTCCACGACTGTGCGCTGTTCGTTATTACAGAAAATCAAGTTATCTTCTATAATAAAAATGATATGAAACAGACAAAATAGAATCTCTGTCCTCATGGTGCTTGGCTTATCTCAGCATAAATACTCCTCCACAAAACTTACCAATATCCAAGATTTTTTTCCCTTTATCATACTTTTGACCTTGCTCACCTATGGTCTTATTTAACTACCTCAGCTGTATACAGCACTACAAAATACAAAAAAAAAAAAAAATTCTCAAGGGAATGAAATTACTAAATGTTTTTATATGCTAAAGACTTAGTTTTTTAATGCAGGGGCTTCCTAACATGTTGCTCAACCATGAATGCAAAATTGGGCATGTTCAAAACTTGTCTGAGCCATTCAGTTGGCTATGAGTCCTACTCAGATAACTTGAGCAGCATTAAGGTCGGTTTTCCCTATGGCACAGCAAAGACACTACCACTGTCAATGTATGTCTAAATGTGAAATAATGTTAGGGATCAATTACTGTGTTGTGAATGAACATTCTTACAATTGTCTTTGATTATGGATATTTCCCTCATTTTATAAATATTTGAAGTATGTCGATGAGACCCAAGTATTCCAATGATTTAAGCTCCAAGGTGATGCTGACACTGCTGGGAGTCTGAGAGCTGCTCCACTCCAGCAAGCAAACTCAACTTCCCCCCTTGAAACTGGCTCTGCTGTGCCTTGCCCAGTTCTAGCCTCCTGAGGAAATGAGGTTATACATCTCATACAAGCTTTGGCGATTACATGGGAATGCAGGTGGCAGGACAATTAGCCCACGTTAGGGATTTAGTAAACAGCAGCTGTTTCTATAATTGGCTAACTACGGCTATGAATAAGGAGTTTCTGATGTTATTTAACTGACAGAACAAAACTAAATCAAAAAACAGAAATACATATAAGCAGCCAAGGTTAGGATAGACCTTCTGGCAAAGGATGCCGGCTGGGTTCCTGTCCTGCTGCTGCTGTGGTGACCTTGTTACCTTGTTACAGCACTCCATCTTACTGCACTGCTCCACAGACTCCCCACTGCCCTGGATGAGAGTTCTCGCTCTCATATGTTCACAGGTACTGGCTCCATCCTTTCAAATAACACCCTGGATGAGTCACCAGTATCGCACAGCATTTAGAGATCCCTTACAGAAATCTTTCAAGCTATCATTCCCATAAGTTCCAATAATGTTCGCCACAAAAGAGCAAATTTCCACTCCAAAAACCAAAACAAATAAACAAGCAAACAAACAAAAAACAAAAAAAAAAACAAAGGAAACTGGAGCTCCAATAACAGTTGTTCAATCAGAACTCAAATACATAACCAGTTTTCCTGAGATCCCCAAAACATTTTCCAGAGGAAACATTGCTATAAAGGAGAGCTAAATCAAGCCACTAGGAAGACACTACACAAAAAGTGTTAAATGTTGGCTTCTTCGGGCTAGGAAAAGTAAGCTAGAATAGATTTTTGATTCTACAAACCAAGTTCCATATAGCTTTGGCACCGAGTCCCCTCCCTTTCAAAAGGAATATACATCTTTTCGCTGCGTCAGCTAGTTTGCCTGGAATATACCTTTCTGCTGAGTCAGCTCTTTGGTCTGGAATTCATGGCTATTTCAGAGGAAGTTCCTAGTCTCCTTGAAATAAACAATTGGAAGACTTCAAAGAATGTTTCCCAAGCTATTCTCGCGCACCTACCACCCCAAACACATAGCCGAACCTTTCCTTCATGTTCCATAAATACCTCTTCCCAATGATCTGTTTCTATGAGAGCTCAAAGTTTTGCTATATTTCAAATTTTCAGAAAGACCGCACAAACCGTGCATATGTCTACCATTAGATTCCATATTCTTTTAATTGCTCAATTTATTACCCTCATAACTTTCATAATGTTCAATTTAATACCCTCGCTCTACAAATCACATTGATTTAAAACTTAAAAAAATAGCAAGCTTGATTGCACAATAATGACCCTTCTATTCATCAGTTTTAGGACTTGTTTGTTGTTGTTTTTTAAATAGCCTATACTGCAAGAAAGACTATTTGAGGTTGTGAAAAATTTAATTCTACGTCACACACAGAAGATGCACAGAGACCATGACCGTCATTTGTCACACACACACACACCACTCTGTGCTTTCTTAAACGGATAAATACAACTTTGAACCACTGAAAATGTTACTGAAGAAATTGGAATAAGAAGAACAATGGCAGGACAATAGAATTCAGATCTACTTTCTAGTAAAGATTCAGAGGTTTACTCAAAGCAAAATGTTACTAGGGTAAGTTACACAACCTCACTAACTTAACATTTTCCAGCTGAAACCTTCATGGGATTCTTAAAAGACTGAATGAAAATATATGTACAAAGCATTTGGCAGTTACCCACGTATAGCAGCTATCGTCACGTTATCGCTCTAAAACCAAATATTTCCGTTTTCAAAAACCTTAATAGCGAAACAAAAGCCTGTCCCGGGGTAGGCTAGGAGGCTAATGCTGCAGTCAGCCATGCTTCCTACTTCTACAGCTAAGTCTTCTAGGACGCAGAAACGAGACAACCATTGCCACAAAACTCCAAGAATGGTAACTCTCAGGAAGTTGTCCAGAACCTGGAGGATGAGATCCAAAGGTCATTACCAACAAGGGAGGACGCAAGGCCATCTAATCGATAAGGTGCGGGCGCGGCATTGACATGCAACCTAGTATCTCAGCGGGCGAAGCTGCGGGCACATGGTGCTTTTGTTCCTTGAAAGTGGGTGTGGAAAGCCAAGACAAGCAGAGTGATGAAGACTACGGAATGAAGCAGCCACCTCTCCCCACAGCAGAACCCAAACAACGCTGCACACCTCTGTGCAAGGAGATTCAGATACAAGTTAGGCAGCTCCCTCCGAGCTGAACTGCTTTCTCAAACCCGAGACGTGAAAGGAGGAAGCGACGCGGGAAGTGGAAGAGAAATCAAGCCTGAAAAGGAGCCTGGAGCTGGACTGTCACTCCTCCAAGACCACGTTGTCACTCGCTCCGGTTCGTGCCTCTGGCAAGAGCACGTGTCTGGGGTCCGCGGAGCAGGACAGGGAGACAAAGCAAACACCTAAAGGCGGCAATGAGCCTCCAGCCATCGGGTCTGGCTCCGGTTCTCCACCGAGCTCCCGGTCCTCACCTGCTTCGGCTGCGGTCATCAAGCGATCCGTGGGAGATGCTTGAGCCCATCCAGGTTTCGGTTCCTCCCCTTCAACTGCAGACACAAGGGTGAGGTAGGTGTTCGGGCAGAGGCGGCTCTTGGAGGCGTGGACCTGAAATCTTCCCTCTTGGGCAAGAGCGGAAAGGCTGGCGCGGCTACACCTCGGGAGCCTCCGACACGCCTCTTCCCCGCCCGCCCTCCACGGGTCTCACACCGAAACCGCACCGGCCGGGACAGTTTCCGCCGGAGCAACGCTCCGCCTGAGCTTTCCTGTTCCACCACCGCCACCACCCCCCGCCAAACTCCGAGCCCGGTAGTTCCGTTTCCGGCAGCACCAGATAAGTCGCGGGAGGAAAGTTAAAACCTGCTGTTTGCATTTAGGACCACTTCGGTGAGTGGTCATTCTAGTGTGTTCTGTTATACCTCTCCCTTCCCCTTTTTTTTTTAAAGTGAGACGTAAGCTGATAATAACTTTAAAACGGACCCCTTCGTCTGCTCTAAGGAAGGGTTTGACGAGGTGGAGGTTTGGCGCAGGCGCCGTTGGGGCGGGAGGGCCTTGAGTTTTGCTAGCCGAGCGGAAGCTGGCTGCAAAGAGGCGAGTACTTGTTGGGCTCAGGGAGTTGGCGACTGTGTGATTGAGTTGTCAACGGTCATTTTCTTGCTTATGCAAGGATTAGCTGGACCTTGCCCTCGGGAGCCAGTTAACAAGCTGTCAAATGCTTGCGGAACGCTCCCTCGCTGGCGGCTGCGAATGCTTGACTGCATTCGAAACTGCACTCGGCGGCTTGGCTAACGCTGGAGAAGTCTCACCCTGAATCGTGGTGAAAACCTACACCAAAGTGAAGAAATAAGCTCAAGGGGGAGTCTTAACGCGCACCCTTAAAGGAAACGTACCCTTTTAAATCTCACTGAATTCTTTCGTGGATTTTTCGAACCTCGGTTGAGAATTTTCAAAATAGACATGAGTTTGTCCTGTGCAGCAGATTTTGGAAGTAAAGGGATTTCTTGTTAATTGTGTACCCTTAAGTGAGACAGATTACAGAGTGTTCTGGAGAATTGCCTCCCCAGTCTTCTCTCCGCCGCGTCCCAGTTAATGCATAAATTGTGCTGGTTCAGTTTTCAGAGATTAAACTAGAGTAATTCATATGTCAGAATTCTCACCCCGAATTACTGTGTTTATTAAAACATTACACGCTTTGTGTTTTGAAGTTGGAACACGAACTTACCTTCCACTGATTTTAACGGTAGCTTCGTGGTTAGTAGGAAATGATATGAGGGGACAAATTTAAAGGGATATTTAATCGCTTTAATTTTATTAGATGCACACGATAAAATTATTGAAGAAGTTAAGCAATAAGGATCAGTAAAAATACTTGTTTTATGTAATGTACACGAAGCATGGTGTGAAAAAATTTAACCAAGTATTCTGATGATCTTGCAAGTGAAGTTGTTGTGATGAGCCATCTTCAATACCTTTTCTAACGTCTGAGTTCTTGAAAAGATAAGGATATTTTTTAAAGTTGTAAAATATTCTTTATATGTATGATTTTCTTTCCATTTTACGCAGTTACTGTTTCTGCTTTACATCTGTCTCCTTCTTAAGAACCAGCAGTTGATGGACTACATTAAATAGTAATGGAAGTCATGATAAAGTATATACACTGGGAGGCTCAGGCAAGAGAATCACCATGAGTTTGAAGCCAGCCCCATCTACCTACTGAATTCCAGGATCCAGATCCAGAACAACGCTGGCTACAGATAGCCAAAAAAAAAAAAAAAAAAAAGCAAGTAATACTCTTGCCAGGTCTATTGAATTTTACTATTAACAGTAGAACATAGATATTCCTCTAAAATATTAAATACATTAATAAAAGGTTTTTAAATTTCTTGAGCGATTTTGACAAAGAATGTTCGATTGCTTTAAGCAACTTGATTGAAAACTTACAACAATGTCTATATATCATTTTACCATTTACAAAAGACTTTGAAATCCATTATTTCATTGATCTTTTTGGTTTTGGAAAAGGAGGGACAATTATTGTGGCCTCCCCCCAACATGGTCACTAAGACCTAGGTAAATGTCACACACCTGAAATTCTTATTCCCAGTTGATGCCTTCCAAACACCCCCTACTTGTGTCCTTATATATTCTCACCAACAGTGCTCAGGTCTCTGGGTTTTGTTGCCTGGGTTTGTATACTCATGTCCTTATGTGGCTGTCCTGGACATTGTCCTTTGTCTAATGATGTTGAGTATTTCTCATGTGTTCATTAATGATACCCTTTTGTAGATGTTCAGTTGAAACTTCATGCCCATGTTTAACATTAGGCTGTTTGCTTTCTTGTTAGGCTTTGAGTTCTTCATCAATCCTTTGTCGGAGATCGGTACTACAAATATTCTCCTTCAGCTGCGTTTCTTAGCAGTGTCTTTAAAAAGAGGTTTAAATCTTTTCCTTCAAACGTGACACTTTATATTTACTCCTTAGTCTAGCAAGCTCACCAACATTTTATTTTATTTTGTTTTTCTTTTCTGGAAATGCTGTCATTTTAGCCCTTAAGTATGGGTCTGTGGCCATTTGTGAGCTAATTTTTACATGTCCTGTGAGATATAAGTTCATGGGTGTTTTTATATGGATGTTTAATTGGTCCAGCATTTCTTGAAAATTCTCATTTCTTTGGGACCGTGGTTAAAAATTGTTTTGCCATATCCGAGTGTCTGTTTCTAGATACTGTTCTGGCTGATGGACTGACAGTTATCATTTTACCAGCACCACAGTCTTCAAGTCATCCACTGTAAAAATTCTTATATCTGTCATTTTTCACAGTCATTTCACCTCTTCTGAGCCTGTTGATTTTACATATCAATTTAGAATTAACTTACTGGGTTTTATAAAAGAGAGGGTAAAATGGAAATAAATTGTTTCTTTCTGACATGTCTAAAAAAGTCTCTGTCTAGAATACTTTTAAAAAAAAAAAAACCTGTAAGTCCCTCCCTTCCTAACAAAGAAAAAAAAACTAGGTAACTATGTTAATGTGCCAATTCTCCTCACACTGGGATTGCAGTGACTCTGTAGATCAATGGGAAGAGAATTGGAATGTTGATGGAGTTATCTCATTTGACACATGTGTTCTTTATTTGTGTTAAATGTTGTCCCATCTTCTAAAGAATATTAGGCCTCCAGTCATGCAAGTTTTCTTTCTGTAGCATGAATAATAAAAACCCAGAGACAGATATTGGGGTTCAAGCTGAAGATGAGAAAAGCAAAGCGATCAGCCAGGGGCTCTTACCTCTACCTCAGACAGAAGTGGGAGATCCTGCCTCCAGGAATCCTCAGACTGAGATGAGAGTGAAACCTGTCTCCGCCTGTTTTCTATGCCTCTCTAGTGCTGGGATTGAAGGCGTGCACCACCACTGCCCGGCCACTATGGCTGACTAGTGTGGCTGCTGGGATTAAAGGTGTGTGCCACCACTGCCTGGCCTGTATGTCTAACTAGTGTGGCTGCTGGGATTAAAGATATGTGCCACCACTGCCTTGCCTGTATGGCTGACTATTGTGGCTGCTATGCACTCTGATCTTCAGTAAGCTTTATTTATTAAAACACAAATAGTCTACACTATATCTTCCCTCTGTTTCCAATGGCCTGTAGTAGCCTTGGTGTTAGAACTAACCGTTTTGGATTATGCCTTTCATGAAAGCCCAATCTCCTATTTATTTACGTGCTTATTTATTTTCTTGAGCTGTAAGATAAGCAAAACAAATAAAAGGGATACAAATAGGAAAGGAAGAGGCCAAAGTATCCTTATTCACAAATATAATGGCTTTATACATAAAAGACCATAATGACTCCCATCAGAACGCTTTGAGCAAGTGACAGGATAAAAAGTTAACATACAAAAATCGGTAGCCCTCCTATATATGATAAACAAGCACACTGAGGAAGCAAGCAGGGAAATGTTCCCATTCACAGTTGTCTAAAGCTTAACAATACAACCTTTTAATAAACTTCACCAATGAGGTGAAAGGGCTTTGTAACCCGAACCTTAAAATACAGCCTGCTGTGTTTGTGCCTTTAATCCCAATGCTTGGGAGGCAGAGGCAGGAAGATTTCTGTGTGATGAAAGCCTGCCTGATATACATTTCTAGATCAGGTAGAATTACACAGTGAGACCCTGCATAAAAAAAACAAAACAAAATCAAAAAAATAAAAGAAGAATCCCATGTTATGCTATGCTATGCTCTTGGATTATAAGAATCTGTATTATGAAATCATTGTTTTACCAAAAGCAATGCATTCCAATGCCATTCTTCAGAGAAATACTTGTAAAAAGTCAAAACTCACTCGGAAACACAAAAGCCCTCAGAGTAGCCAAACCAACCCTGAGCAAAAATAAAGAAGGGTAGATGGTATCACCATATAGCAAAAGTAAAGGGTAGAAGGTGTCCCCGTGCCTGATTTCTGTTACATTACAGAGCCATAGTGATAAAAACAGCATGGTACCAGCACAAAATTAAAGTTCCAGATTTGAACCAACGCAGCTACAGCCAAGAGATTTTTGACAGAGATGCCAAAAATTCTTGTTGTAATGTAGACAGCCTCCTTAGCAAACCACTTAGAAAACTGGAAAGCTTCCCATGGAAAAATGAAGCCTAGATCCTATCTCTCACCTTACTTAAAATCATCCAAGTGTCTCAAAGACTTCAACATCAGACCTGAAACTCTGAAACTGCCAGATGAAAAAGGTAGTGAACATGTATCAGGATATAGGTGTATGTGAGAACTTCCTGTGTAGGACTCCAGTTACTCAGGAAATAGGGCCAGCAATCAAAAATGACACTGGAATAGTTGGTATTGTCAACTTGACAGGCTTTGTCTAGAATGACCTGGGAAGCAAACATCTCAATGCCTGTGAGGAATTAACTAGATGGAATTAGACCTAGTATGATGGCATCTCAGTCATAACCTTCATAGTACCTGCTTGCTAGGAGAATTCAGTGTGCCCAGCTGCCTCACTTCCGCTGACTGACTTCCCCGTCATGATCTCGTGCTTTTCAACTGTGAACCAGAATAAACCAGTACTTCCCGAGATGCCCTACCCATGGTTTTTGTAACAACAGTGACAAAAGTAACCAGTATAGCCACTTCACAGCAAAGGGAGCTGTTGGGTGAAAAGACAGCCTGCACAATGTGGGGACATCATTCTGAAGAAGTACACATCTGCTAAAGATGCAAAGAAATCAAAATCATAAATAATAAATAATCCAGGTTTATAAATGGTTTAAGGATTGAGCAGAAAACTCTCAAAAGAGAAATACAAATAAAGCCATTTTTTAAAAAATTGTCTCACGTCTTTACCCACCAGATAAGTGCAAGTTAAAACAAATTTGAAATTCCACCTCTACCCAGTAAGAGTGGCCAGCATCAAGAAATTCAGTGATTAAAAAAAGCAAGCCAAGGATGTGAGAAAAGGGAACTACTACTCAGTTTTGGTGGGGTTGTAAACTGGTCCAGCCACAATGGAAATAAGCTTGGGGGCTTCTCGCAAAACTAAAGACAGAACTCCTGTATGACCTAGCTGTGTAATTTCTGGCCATATACCAAGGGTCTCTGTATCTTTTCACAGAGGTATTTGCATATCTATGCTTGCTGTTCTTCTATTCACAATAATAAGGAAAGCGAATCAATACAAATGTCCATCAAAGAGTGTGGGTAATGCATCTGTAGATTTTCTATTGCTGTGAAGAGACACCATGGTCATGCAGCTCTTACAAAAAACATTTCATTGTGGTGGAGTGCTTACAGTTTCATGCGGAGCACCATGCCCGTCTGTGCTCTATGCACCACCATACCATTCATGAATCGGGCAAGGGGCTGGGGATTGAAACACACAAAGACACACAGAGCCAGAAACACAGGTCATCCTTGACCTAAAATCCTTGAAACAAGAATGCCCCCTTTATTGTATCCAGGGGCAGCTTATATAGGGATAGCCATGCCCCAGCCAAACGCACCAGAAACCATTCCCTGCCATCAGGAACGCCTGAGGGTCTCATGCTCAGAGCAGCTGTAGGCACTCAGATCGGGGGAAAATAATTTTTTTTTACAAAAAATTTAGGATCTGGGGGTTCACAGCTCCCAACAGTTTCAGAGGTTTAGCCCATTATCATCATGGTGGGACATGGCCTCGAGCATGCAGATGTGATACTACAGAAGGATCTGATAGTTCTTACATATTGACTTGCAGGCAAAAGGAAGTGGTCTGGTCTGACACACTGGGCATGGCTTGAGCCTATCTGAGACCTCAAAGCCCACCACCACAGTGACACACTTCCTCCCACAAGATCATACCAACTCCAAATAAGCCACACCTACTAACAGTGCCACTCCTTTGAGGGTCTCTTTTTCTTTAGACCACCATACATACATACCATAGAATTTTGTTCAGCCATAAGAGAAATTTTCAAAAACAAATGAAAGGAATTAATTGAAAATACTGCCTTAAGTAAGTTACTTCAGGTTGACAGATATGTGTTTTCCCATGTTTGAGCCTTTTCTTGTTAGCTTCTAATTTTAGGAGCTAAGTGTGTTAATTTGGGAATGATTACACGTAGGGGGCAAGAAAGCAGAAAGGAGTCCCTGAGAGGAGGAGAAGGAGGTTCTAAGCGATGGTAAATGCATGTGATATAAAGTGGAAAAGAGACTAACCAGGGTGGAAAGGCTTAAGAAGACTAGGGAGATTTGGGAGAGAAGTAGATGAGAGGTAAGGTCAAAAGAAACTAAGTAGGAATGAAAAATACATAAAGGAAGCCTACTACTTTGTAAGCTATTTAAAACATAGTTTTTTTTAATGATTTTTTAAATTATAATAAAGTAACCATCATATTGACCTGGACCAACAGATTGTTCTTCGGTGAAACGGTCTTAAGTGGGAGGACCAGAGGATGAGAAGATAAGGAAGCCAGGGTCACAGGATCTTGCATAAGCTGCTTGGCTTGTGCCAAGCAAGTTTACAAAGTACAGCATTTTATATACAGATTTAGGGGAGAAATGGGACAGTGTCAGTGGAAAGCTATCACCCAATGGGACTAAGTCAGCAGGAGGCTAATCACAGAACGAGCACACAGAAGCCTTGGCACTGTTCACCATGGTTCCATGCAGTTGGAAGTTGGGTTCTGAGGATCTGAAGCTGCAGCTATCCCTGGCCCCAAGCATATTCCAGGTTTTAGAGAAGGAACTATGTTCCTCCTTATATCAGGACCCCAGGGGAAAGCTCTAGTGTCCTGGCTCCAGGCTATTATTGCCACTGCCAAGCATGTTTCTGAGTTAGAGAAGAAAGTGTGAAACTGAATGTATCTACCAGCCACCCATAACCTCAATTATGGGAACCACCATTCTAATGTCTGTTTCTGTTCATTTGACAATATGTGTTGTTTTTAAAATTTCATTTAGCATGCTGTCCTCAAGATTCATCCGTATTTTTGCATGTGTTAGAATCTCCTTCCATTTTTAAGGCAGAATAATAGTTTGTGATGTGTACATGCCATATTTTGATTATGTATCTGTCATTGGGCACTTGGATCCTTTCCAGTTAGTATTTACCAGCCACTATGAGTAATGCAGCTTGAGTTTAGCTTTCAAAATAATCTCCAGCCCCACTATAGTGTAAACTTCATGAGAGTTAACATTATTTTATCTCCAATTTTGTGTCTGGCATGTGCTAGAAACTTGTACTTGGTAGTGTGTCTGTCTGTGTATGGGTACACAGTGCATATGTGTAGCACTCAGGTTTAAAACCCAGGGCCTTATACATCCTTTCAAGCACTGTATCACTGACTATGGGCCCTGTCATGGTTCATTCTATTAGAGATGCTTTAGAAAATGTGATAGCTATATTCGTCATTTGTTTGAAGGATAGTCATCTACTGTAAAATGACTAGTATCTCCAGTTCAAAGTGGACTCATGCAAGGTATGGCAATGTGTGCCTCTGTTTTTAGGATTTAGGGCTCCAAGGGAGAAGGGTGATAGGTCCTAAGGCAATCCTGAGCTACTTCAAAACCCTTTCTCCAAAAAGGTGAGTTCAAATCATTGTTTGATGATAATACTTTATAGCTGAATTAACCTATTTGTAGGTTCTGATGGGACTATCTTATCATTATGGAGTCTTTATAGTATAATGGCCTCCAACCTGGTGGAGGCAGTTTCTCAGTTGAGGCTCCCTCTTCCCTGGTGTGTCAAGTTGATCAGTCATCACCATCCCTAGATTGTTTTAGTGAGTGGCAAACATCCATATTGTCTTCAGAATTTTGAAATTGTATTGGAGTTCCAGGAAGGAGAAGAAAATACATTCTTGGGACTTTTGAAGGAACCGTTTAAGAGGTGTGGAGAGAAAGAAACTTGAGAATTAGCAGCGCCGAGGAAAATGACTGTTCTATGACTCAAGTTTCAGAGAGAAAGGAGGTCTACTTGCAGTGAGAGAAAGGATAGGGGTAAGAGGCTTTCAGCAGGACTCTGTAGAGAGGTCAGCTAAATACCCTGACCTCTTCTGCATTCTGGTTCCCTTTATCATTGCTTATGGTGGGCAATTCCTATTGGAAAACAGCTAATATGTCCGCACAAGGTCAGTCTCGTAGGACATGGCAGCCAGGAAAGAAAGACCAAAAATTAGTTTGGATGGTTGATTTGATAGGCACCTACATAACTGCCATAGTGTCATTCTTGCCAATGAAAATGTGGGGGAAAAATTCTTTTATTTTAAAAAGGTTCCATATTAATGGAAGTTCACAATGGAAAGGGGCACTTTCATTAAAGGAAAGATAGGTTTATATATGGTTCAGAGCATATGGAATCTGGTTACTAAATGGCTATCATTTAATTTTAGCATTTATAAAAAATGTTAAATGTGATTTCAGTAGCTTTGTTTTTACTTTGCAATAATCTTGAATGTGAATGCATTTAAAAGTAATGTGAGATTGTGTTTCTCTCCTTAAATATGACATAACAAAGCCAACCTTTGTGAATAACCTTTCTTTGGATGCCAACAAGAGTCTCCAGTCGAACTTCTGAAGTATACGGACTCATTTCCTTCTTCTCCCTCCTATTCCAAATGTTCAGCATTTCTTACATCTCATGAAAGAAGACAAGATAATTTGTCTTGATGAATCTCAAAAGTGGCATCCAGATGTTTTAGTTTGTAGGCATCACTCTGTCCCCATTCTGTACTGCAATTATCTCCCTCGCAGATAATATTCTGGGAATGCTCAATTCATGCATAAGCAGAAATGTGACAGAAGCCTGAACTGAAATAGCAGTGGAATTAGGCTGTCATTTAAGTAATGCCTTTAAATAATCTTACCTAGGTTCACGATGGTCCGTAGTGGGAAAAATGGTGACCTTCATCTTAAGCAGATTGCCTATTATAAGCGCACAGGTGAATACCATCCAACTACACTGTCAAGTGAGAGAAGTGGCATAAGACGAGCAGCAAAGAAATTTGTCTTCAAAGGTGAAATTAATGTCTAAATCTTAAATTATAGATATCTTCCCATGTGTGTTTGTAGGATTCTGGGAAATTCTCTAGTATTTAGTTATTGCTAAGCAGTTATCTGCTAAATTTTTAGAAGGTTATGCTCAAAAGTAACATAAAAATCACCGAAAAGCTAACTGAAGGCTGGTAAGTGTGAAAAAGACCTATTCAGGGGCTGGAGAGATAGCTCAGGAGCTAAAAGCACATAGTGATCAAGTTCGGTTTCCAGGGCCTGTGTTGGGCAGCTCACAGCCATCTCTAACTCCAGCTCCCAGGGAGTCTGGGCCTCTAGTTTGGCATATCTCAGCATTCAAGTGCACATACCCACACATAGTCACACACATGTACACATAGTTTAAAATAAAAGCAAAAAAAGCAAATATGAACAGAAAAGAAAATGACTTATTAAATTGTAGATCAAAAGAATTAACCATGAAAATCACAAAATTACTTTCTCTTGCTGTTGCCACCTAATGATCTTTTCTTGATTGACCTTCAGGCACTGATGGCGCTGCATTGAGGAAATTAGTTGATGCTTAGTATGTGTAGTGGGAGCTGCGGGCCGCTTCCTGCCACCCAGCTCCCGGCTGCCTGGCTAGCTTATGCCCCAAAATAACAACACACAAACTGTATTCATTTAAACACTGCCTGGCCCATTTCTATTAATGTGTATAGCACCACGGTGCGCTTACCAGGAAAATTCTAGCCTACATCCATCCTGGGTTGGAGCTCCATCGAGACTGCCCTGGAGAGCAAAGCATGGCATCTGGCATCCGCCTCACTTCCTCTTCCTCCCAGCATTCTGTTCTGTTTACTCCACCCACCTAAGGACTGGCCTATCAAATGGGCCAAGGCAGTTTCTTTATGAACCAATGACCTTCCTCCATCAAGTATGAAAATGCTAACAGAATGAACTCGCTTGCTTGTTTAAGTAAAAGAAAGGAAGAATCTAATTGTATTCGTAGCTGAGTTTACCCATATACCTGCCCTTCCCTCCACACTGTGTCATTAATTATTTCTCAGAATTGCGTTTGTTTTCTTGCCTTGACACTCCATCAGCACATTAAATATTTGAGAAGCAGCAGGGCAATTATGAGAGCTTATGACAGCTTTCCCTCCCTTCTGCCTCCTTCAGTGGAGAAAGCAAACTGAGCATGAGGTAATTAGAAGGCACAGTCAACATAATCAAATGAGTGTTGATGCTATTAATGGCAGTTCTGCCTAGAGGTAGAGCATTAGGCTTCTTCCAAATCAGGCCATTTCATATTCTCATAGTTATCACATGCTTTAGTGATATGCTTACTCTATTTCCATTGGTTCCTACAGAAGTATAGCACCTAAGGGTCCTTTTGGTCTTCAGAACGCATGACAATAGCATTGAAAGTAAATATTCTGTTTCAAAGAAAGATTTTGTAAAAATAAAGCTAAACATCTTCATGGTTTTAAGTTAAGCCTATAATAGCCTAAACATTATGTAGCTTTGAAATTACACATATTTTTTATGTCATTTATTTCAGACAAAAAGCTGTTTTATGTTGGAAAAGACAGAAAACAAAATCGTCTGGTAGTTGTTTCAGACGAGGAAAAAAAGAAAGTCCTAAGAGAATGCCATGAAAATGGCACTGGTGTTCATCATGGAATATCCAGAACTCTAACTCTGGTGGAGTCGAGGTACTACTGGACGTCTGTGACCAATGACGTCAAACAGTGGGTATGGCTTGTGTCTTCAGAAATGTTTTATTGTCTGTCTAATAAATACAATTTTCACTATTGCTTAAAATATAGTGTACATATCACCTATGGTGTAAGTACTTTCTATGTTATTTTTGAACTAAGAAAACATTTAAATCAAAGGTAAATTTATTTCTCTTTATAATTATTTTAAATCAGAAGAGTATAAATTAAGAAAATTCAATATTTTGATAGGAAATTATTGAGAACTGGAGCATTGATCTCCATTTTGCAGGCAGAATTCAATTGAGGTTGAAATTCTTTTGCTAACCATTATATCCTTTTTTTAAAAAGAAAGATTTATTATGTATTATATATACAGTGTTTTGACTGCATATATGCTTGCACACCAAAAGAGAGCACCAGATCTCATTACAGATGGTTGTGGACCACCATGTGGGTGCGGAGAATTGAACCTAGGACTTCTGGAAGAGCAGCCCATGCTCTTAACCTCTGAGCCATTTCTCCAACCCCCAACTATTATATTCTTAATGCCATCATGAATGACTTTATATGCTATATGGTCAAAATAAGTATGTTCATAATAAATCAGTCCCAGAATGGATTCTCCACTTTTGTGCCATTCCAAATATAGAAAAATGTCAAAATGGCAGTAACCTATACTCAAATTATAAGTGTTCCATGAGTCCTTTCACAGCATTCAGTGAAATAAATATAAAAATATTTCATTTTAAAAAATAAGGCTGTTTATAACTGGTGAATGCATTTAAGTTGGAAAGTGAGAGTGATCACCAAAAATGATTGTGATGAGCCCTTTCCCAGCTCACTAGCCCACTCCCATTTTCAGGAGCGCTTTTATGTAGAATACAAACACTATCACTGTTTCTATCACCTTGAAAAAGAATTATTTTGATCATAATGATGAAGGTTTGTGTTTTTATTTTTGTTTTTAATTTTTTTTAGAACTTGGTTTGAAAATAATTTCCAAAGTGAAATTCTGGAAATGTTTTAAAAATAACATCATCTATAAATTAATCAATTGATCTCTTCTTAATCCTTTTATCAGTGGTTCTCAACCCTCCTAATACTACGACCCTTTAATACAGTTCCTCCTGTTACGGTGACCACCAACCATAAAATTATTTCATTGCTTCTTCATACCTGTAATTTTGCTGCTGTTATGAATCATAATGTAAATATCTGATATGCAGGATATTTGACACGTGACCCCAAGAGATCAGAACCCACAGGTTGAGAACTGCTGATTTAAATAAAAGCTTCATGAGACCTGGATTTTCACCAGGATATAGAGAAGTTTCTGGCATCTTTAGATATTATTTGAATAAAATTACAGTTCAGCAAATATTACTGAAATAGATGGATGAATGAACTTTAGAATAGAAACTGTAGGAAGAAATGTCATTTGTATGAATACATTATTGCATAGCCATGCATGTTGGCTTAAAATTATAGAAAATGAAATACTTCATGGTAGCCCATTAAGAGATTTTTTTTTTATGTTCTTTCTTTCTTCCTTCCTTTCTTTTCTTTCCTTTTTTTTTCTTCAGTATTTGAATTTACTACGTTGCCCAGACTCTTCGACTATGGCGACCCTCTGGATTCAGCATCCTAAGTCAAAGGATTACATAATGTGCTACCACAGCTAGCTGTAGAAGCTTTTTGCATTAATTAAAAACAAAATGATCAAAAACTTGTTCTGAGATTTATTTGAATTTGAATCAGGATTATGGTCCATTTGAATAAGACCCCATTGAGATTGTCGTTTAATCAGGGTAGCAGTGAGGAGACCCTGTGGTGCTGATGTTTGAACTTAACTAGCCATACAGGTGTAGTGACTGATATTTGCTTGTTGTTCTAAATAAAAGGCTTTATTTATGGGCTATCTCATGCCAGTAAACTTCCTGTAAAGTACAAAGTACCTGTTGGCTGCTTAAGATTTCGCTTTATAAAACTGATTTCTATCACCGTGAATATTTTAACAATTATACGTGTTATCCTTGTCATGTCTCTGTAGGTATATGCTTGTCAGCATTGCCAAGTAGCAAAAAATACCGTTCTGGTGGGACCTCAGCAGCACCTTCTCACGGTGGGAAACCCATGGAGTGTAGTTACTGTTGATCTGATGGGACCTTTTCATACAAGTGACAGAAGTCATGTGTATGCTATAATCGTGACTGATTTGTTCACAAAGTGGATTATGATTTTGCCTTTATGTGATGTTTCAGCGTCCGAAATTTCTAAAGCTATTATTAATATATTTTTCTTATATGGACCTCCTCAGAAAATAATAATGGACCAAAGAGATGAATTCATTGAACAGGTAGGACAACGTACTCACATTTGGGGGCAGGTATCACTCCCAGTGTCTGAAACACAGTTCTTTGTGCTTTATAGAGTATTTAATATATTCAAATAAATTGCTATAGATATGCAAGTATATAATATATGCTCCTAGATTTGTTGAACTAGAGATTAGGAGAGCAGGATTTTTGTTATTACGTTACTTACAATTGTAAGCCTATCTTTTGATATCGTCAAACTAAAATGTGATGATTGAACCAGAAATATTTGTTTACTTCAAGCTTAAGAACAACCAAAAATAAAAATATAATAAAATGATATTAACTAAAATGAAATAATTGGACATATTTATATTATGTTAAAAACACAAAAAAATTATATGTATTTATTATATATTTATATAGGGAACTATGATATTAGGTTTGTAAACTAAAAGGCTTTACTAACACTCCAGATTGAAAATAACAGAGTTATTCAGTAGCCACACATGATGTGTGAAGTCAGCGAGAGCAAGGTGGAAAACAACATGGAGAAGTAGATTCCTCATTCATTCTTCATTTCAGCAGTTAATTAAATTATAAACACAAAATCTAAATTTTACCAAGCGCCTCATGATAGAGTGATCACATGACTTAAGTATCCTCTCCCACATAAGAATGGGTGAGGAGTCATGGTCAGGTGCGAGCCACAGAGAACTCCTCTCCGTTCCCTAAAACCAGATGGAATAAAAGCTTACTCTGTACTCCAGTAGAAGTGTAAGCTGCCTGAGGTTGGAAGGACATCATCAGTGGGAACTCTGGCTCCCAGCTTCCATCTTCCCATCTCTGGAGTGTCACTGTCAGCCTTGTGCTGACAGTGTGGCTGCTGGAGCCCACGTCGTAAGGCTGAATTGCAGATAACAAGGGAGGACAGCGGGCAGAAAAGAGAGCTAGTGCTGGCTGAGTTTGTGCAGAAATCTAAACTTCCATCCTTTTCTGCCACCGCTCTCACACGACCACTACCTTCTACAGACCTTGGGAAATGCAAGATATAGAAAGTTTATCTTTCTAATAATTCTGAGAATTATTTGTAGAAAATATTCTTCCAAAGAGAAGTTTATTAGCTGAAGGTTAACGAAATGAAAATAACAGAGAATAGGGGAGCATCAAGGCAGGAAAATAGTTGTTCTGTGTTTGAAAGACTTACTATTAAAGTGTCCTAAACTCAGACTGAATTCCTTTTGAAGTCCTGGCCATAAAAAATATTATCATAACAGCGATAGTAATTGCCGTTAAATTCTATAAATTCCGTACTCTTTATTGAGAACTATTTGGTATCTCACAAGCATTACTTTGTGAGCACCCCTAGGCAGCTGTGGGTAGGCTTGTTCTCAACTTAGAAATGAGGAAACTGAGTGCAGAAGCTTAGTGACTGTGTCATGTGGCCTCGTGGTTTCTTGAGAAAAAAAAAAAAAACAGTCTACTGAATTGAAAGTTACTTGACCACAAAGTTCGTTTGGAACTCTGCCCTTCCATTTCCTGTTGTACGTGTATATTAGGTGCTTAGACTCCCAAAGCTTAAGCTCGTGCCTTTAAGATTGAGTTAATAATACACCATAAAGTCATCCTGACGTGTAGTAACAAAAAATAACACCTAATGTGTTGATCGGCATTTAGTAAGGACCCAGTCAGTGGAATTCTACCCAGAATGCTTACATATTTTAGCTGAATGCCTGTGGTCAGTGAAAGACAAGAGTTGGGTTTCTTGAAACCTTTTTTAAGCCAGAGGAATTATACGAGTATTGAACAGTTTTGTTTTTTGTATGTTTCAGATCAATGCAGAACTGTATAGATTGTTCGGTACAAAACAGATTGTAATTTCTCATGCTTCTGGAAGTGTCCATGCATCTGAGAGTACAGCGAGCACAGTCAAAGCCTTTCTCTCCAAATACTGTGCCGAGCACCCCAACACCTGGGATGAACACCTGCCAGCGGTTTCCTTTGCCTTCAATGTGACACGCTCAGAGCCTACTAAGAACACACCGTTTTTCCAAATGTTTAACCGGAACCCTTGTGTGCTGGAGGAGTGTCCTCATGAAGCGGGTGGTGAAAATACAAGCGTGTTTGCCAGAATCGTAGCTGCAGTTAGAGAGGCTGATGCAGTACTGGAGAACAAGACACCATCGGCCGGCCAGGTAATTCGGTCTACTAGAAAAGTTCTGTGAAGCCCTACAAAAGAGGAATTATGTTTAAAATCTCACCATGTGGACATGTTCATGTATGTGGACATGATATACTCTTAAGCAAGAAAATAAAAGGTTTTATCTTCCAAGTTCTGCTTATTTTGGCTAAGTAATATGCTTGTTCATTGTTTTTGTGTGTATGTGCTTTATGTAGATTAGGATGTGTTTGTGCAGGTGC
>NC_022030.1:30922063-30938105 GCF_000317375.1 Microtus ochrogaster
GAGGCTACAGATGTGTGTTACTATGAGGCTACAGATGTGTGTTACTGGGAGGCTACAGATGTGTGTTACTGGGAGGCTACAGATGTGTGTTACTGTGTCCAGTGGGTGCACAGAATCTAAACTCAGGTCCTAACGAGTTCAGGCTTTTATCACTGAATATCTTTCCCAACCCTAAGAAGTCTGCTTGTAAGCTATGAAATTCTGAGACTGCCAGGAAAGCTATGGCTTTGGAGAGACTGGGAAGGCCTGGTTTCTGTATCCTTGTAAGCAGCTGTGAAGCTTCGCACTCTGTCCTTTTACTAGTGCATGTTCTCAGAGCCAGTCAGCCTGATTACCATCTGTTGAGGAGAGAGATGCTGACTTCAATAAAGAACTAATTAGGGTTCAGTCCTTCCTTTCATTCACAGCTCGCAAATCCCCACTGCCATAGTCTTATTAGCCTGTGCATTTAAACTTAAGTCCTGTCATGATGGTCTTTCATTTACAGGTGGAGAAAAACAATTTGGATGAACCAAACAAAACCAAGCGTGTTAAAAAGAAACCAAAGCAGTTAAATCCTTTTCACTTAAAAGTGGGTCATGAAGTTTTAAGACAAAGGAAGAACTGGTGGAAAGATGGCCGTTTCCAGTCTGAATGGGTTGGTCCTTGTGTCATAGACTATATTACAGAAGGTGGATGTGCTGTCCTGAGAGATAACACTGGGACCAGGCTTAAAAGGCCTATCAAAATGTCCCACCTTAGACCTTACGTGAGAGAGTCCGCTGAGCACGGTAAGTGTCTGTAGCTCCTCTAGTGTGCTATCTTTTCTGCAAAAAGAGACTGGAATTTCAAACAATCTTTTCTTTTTTGGTTAAATTGCTTCCTTCTCCAAATTTTATAGTATTTGATAGAGTTTTAGTTTTTCCTAGTAATCTGATTAGAGTGTACTTTTACTAACATTTTTTTAACTTTTTTGATGAAAATTGATTTTTTTCATACAATATATTTTGATTGCCTTTTCCCATTCTCCAACTCCTCCCAGATCCTCCCCACCTTCCCACCGACCCAAATCCATTCTTTCTCTTTCTTATTAGAAAATAAGCAGGCATATAGTAGTAGTAGTAGTTTATAACAAACAAACAGGATTTTTGTTTGGACTTCTATTAACTTTTCATAATTGCTGTGAAAAATGCTGAACCTGTTTCAAAAAAGGAAAGATTCCATCTACAGTTTTGTATAATATTCTGCTACTTTTGCCTTATTTTTATGTGAAAAAACAGCAGCTATGATTATTTACTGCCAAAGACAAACATATTGTCCAGAATCTAATTGTGAGATAAATAAGGGAACTTTATTTCCTTTAATGTGGCTTCATAATTGGGTCATAGGTTGGAATGAGTAAGGGTGTAGGATGTGAAATATTCAAAATGCTATCAGACCATAGAATTATGGCATTCCCATAATTATATGCATTTAATTATAAATATGATTAAATATAATTATAATTATTATATTCTATTATAATTATAGGAGTGTTATAATGCCCAAGACTATGCCAACAGGCATGCCTTTATAGGGCTTGAATGATTTTTTTTTTTTTTTTTTTTTTTGGTTTTTCGAGACAGGGTTTCTCTGTGGCTTTGGAGCCTGTCCTGGAACTAGCTCTGTGGATCAGGCTGGTCTCGAACTCACAGAGATCCGCCTGCCTCTGCCTCCCGAATGCTGGGATTAAAGATGTGCGCCACCACCACCCAGTTTTGAATGATATTTTGACATGGTTTTCAGATTAAGTCCCCATACTTCTTCAATGTTGTGAGGAGCGCAGTTCCTTCCTGCCTGACTAGCTTACACCGAAATAATCACACAGAAATTGTATTAATTAAATTACTGTCTGGCCCATTAGCTCTAGCCTCTTAATGGCTAACTCTCATGTCTTGATTTAACCCCTTTCTAATAATCTGTCTATCACCACGAGGTCGTGGCTTACCGGGAAAGATTCAGCATGTCTGACCTGGCGGCTCTATGGCGGCTCTCTCTGACTCTCTTTCTTCCTCCCAGAATTCAGTTCTGTCTGCTCCAGCTTTGTAAATGCTGCCCTACCAAAAGGTCAAGGCAGTTTCTTTATTCAACCAATGAGAGCAACACATAGAAGAATCTCCTACACCATTTCAAGATTATTTTATTTCTTTCTACTGTATTTGCTCCTTGAACTTCTGAGGTAGATAAATGAGAGGATGTTATTTGCTTCTTATTTTATAACTATGCATTTTCTGTAAAGAGCATAGTACTTCGCAACATTTTCATGCAATGCATATCATTGCTCATTTTGTTCAATGAATAAATATTATATAAACAGAAGAAAATGATGTATTAATATTATTTGAATGCAAGTTACATCTGATGGTGATGTAATTTATTTTTTAAATATCAAAACAAGCTACTCACTAGACACAAATAAATAACAAGCAATAAGCAATAACCTGAATTCCTTTGTTGAGATATGAAGGCCTTATGGGGCTCTTCAGTATAGTAGTTCTTACCCATTTCTGGACTCCAGCACTTTGTTAATAGCTCTTGGTACTTTTCTTTCTTGTGATGGAACCAGTTGCTCTAGTCAGAAGCTTAGCTCAGATTGTTCTGACTCCAAGCACGTGGTAATTTCATCCTCCCTATAAGAGGGCAGTACATTCATTCTGTGTGTCTTCTCACGTCAGAGCTGTTTATAGACTCTCCCTTTTACACACTAAGTGGGGGAAAAGGGATTGTATGAGTTCTTTAATCCCACCAAGATTCCTCCTTCCCCTTCAGAATGTATTTCCTTCTCATGATAATCTTCATTCATACGAGGTTTGCTTATAAAATGTTGCTGCATCAAGATCTTATGCAGCATTCTTCAGTTTTCTCTTATCAGAGACATTCAGAATGGAAGTCAGCTAATTTCCATCCGAGTATGTCAGAAACAAGCAGAGAAGACAGCTGTCGACATAGAAGCAATATGCTTCTCGCTGTGTGTTTAAGCTGTCTGGAATGTTTCTTCTAGTAATATAAGAAAAGTGTAGTGTTACTATTGGTGTGAACACACACATTTGAAGTTTGTAAGTGGATTTATTTTCAAGTTTCCTACCAACCATGCTCTGAACTAGTTCTTCAATAGTGTTTGGTGCTTTGTGTGTGTGTGTGTGTGTGTGTGTGTGTGTGTGGTTTCATTGGCAGAAATACAAAGGAAATTTGGTGTATTTCATCTTTTTCCTCAGCAACATGCATTTCCCTAAATACCTTTCCCTCAGCAGCTGACCCTGAAGAGTCCCCAAAGTGAATTTAATGAAAACAGTCTCTTTAGCCATCAAACATTTTTATTTGACATAAAGTTAAAAACCCAATATCCCAAAGGAGTTGAAGTGTCTGTTTTATCTGTCATGTTACTCTGTACTGCTGTTGACTTCTTGGCTGTGTTAGAGTCACAGTCTAAAACAGGTGGACTTATATTGCCAAGTTCCCGTCGTTCTTATCTGGAATGTAACACCGAGCTAACACATTCAGTACTGGGTTAGAAGTATTTGCCGTTGCTATTTTTAGCAGGCCTGTTTGCTCTTTTGTCTGATTTGATGCTGAGCACTTTTAAGCTCCTTATTTTGATAAGAATTTTTTAAAAATATACTAGTGTCCCTTTGTAATCATAATCTCATTTTAAAGGGATAATTTTGGTGCTGACCTGCTGTCCCATCCAACACAGTCTGGCTCTTAATTTATTTGCTTGATTGATAATGGATTTGGGTCTACTTCACCAAAGATTTAGTTGCATTCTTTAAAAATAAAAAAGAGCGTATTTATGAAATAATTTTTCACTACCAAGTTTCATCTTGCTGCCATTACAATTTGCAGCAGACTTAGTGCTTCAAATATTATTGCCATAAACTTACGTACTTTAGAATTCCTACATGGGTATTAGTGGGCTGTTCTGAGTCATTGGCAGAGTCCTGTTTCTAGAGTATCTAGAAGAGAATGGATTTCCTTGTCCTTTCTAGGTTCTAGCTCCGTGGTCTCAACCTCCCTAATGCGGCCACCCTTTAATACAGTCCCTTATGTTGTGCTGACGTCAACCATAAAATTATTTTGTTGCTACTTCATAACTAGTGTTTCTGCTGTTATGAATTGTAATCTAAATATCTGGTGAGCAGCGTATCTGATATGCAACCCCTGTGGCCCCCAAAGGGATCACAACAGACAAGCTGAGAGCCACTGTTCTAGCTGCTTCCTTATCCTGGTCCTTCTCTTCTGTTCCCAAAGCCAGTAATGCCTCATATCCCACTTATGTCCCTCTTCTTCTCCATTTGAGAGCCTTTGTCCTTCAACCTGCCCAAATATTTTTAAGATCATATCAGAGGCAGCTTTAATTTCATGACTACCCAAATTCCTTCATGCCATGTAAAGCTACATATCCACTGGTTACAGAGATTAATGGGTATACGAGACTATTATTGTGTTGATGACAGTGAACAGTCTCAATAAAACAATGTGTCGTAATGCCATAGTGTCCTAATGCTTTATGGCACTAAACCCATGATCTCCACATTATTAGTATTATGGTTTCCTTATAGCTAGCTACATACTCTCCAGATCCAGAGCCCATCCAGTTCATTACTGGTAGCCACTATTGATATTATAACAATAATAATATAGTATCAAATTACAGTTGTCTTATCATGGAAAGGATATATTAGAAGTGCAATATGGTATAAGTTTGAAAATTTAGTTATTTTGACACCTCACATAAGAATAAGAAAGCTAACTCAATGAGAAACCTAATTTACCTGAATCATTTGTGATCATTAAATGTAGGTTCCCTCTTAAAAATTTAAATACCTATTTCCTGATATTAAATTTTTTATTCCTTGAAACCACGTAAGAGAAAGTTTGTAAAAACGTCTTGAAAATGTCTAAGTTCCAAAAAAACTGGAGACATTATTCAGCCTTTTCAAAGTTGAAGTTACTATCTCTGTTAAATGTGTTTTCATCATGATCACAACTGAGTCAATAGAATGAGAAAAGAAAACTGTGTAATACAGCATATTTTGTATAATGTACCTTGGTAGAAAACTCCTTTAATACGGTGTTTGTCCCTTCCTTAAAAGTACGAATGTTGACATTCTTTTCTATATCCTTTCCTCGGGATTCTTGTGTATCCATGCCAGTATTGTCCAATGACACAAAGTTTACATGACATGTAGTTTTAAATTTTCTAGTAGCACATTTTGAATAGAAAAAGATGAACATGGTGTTCATTTAACAATATATGGAAACTATTGGATCTGCATATTTGGGAGGTCCTAAAAGAGTCTGTCTCTTGATAATCTATTTTGAATCACATTTGAACTGGGTCCAGTTAGACTGTAGTTAGAATTGAAACATATTTGGTCCTTATGGATGAATGAGGTTTTTTTTCACTATATGAACTGGCCTGGACATTTTCACAGTAATTCTTATAAGTATGATCCATACTCTGCATGGTTTTGTTATAATAAGATACTTTAAGAGCCATCATTTGTGGAAAGGAAAAATGCATGTGTTTGTATAGCATGCATACATAATAAGTACATACAAAGATATTTACATGTATATGTACATATACATCTCTCTGTGTATGTGTGTTTGTGTGTGTGTAATATTCCCTCTTAATAATAGGTGATGTTGGTAAGATTTTTTTCCCCAAGGCCAAGTAACTGAAATGTAAGCCTAAATGTAATCCCTGAGCACAGATTCAAAAAATCAGCTTCTGAGAGCTTTGCATCTAGATACATTTTCTTCACTGATAATGTTTTCTTTACTGAGCATAGTTTTCTAAAATAAGCCAACTTAGAATACTGTGGAGTTGGCTGTTTGTCTAGGGTTACAATAAACTAACCTACTCACTTATATGAAAAAAATTACAGAAAACCTCCTTCGTCAACCATCTCTGAAAAACTCATTGTAAATTTTCTAGGTGTTGTGGTATCTGCCATCAGCTATGATCTTGCTTAATAGACCTTAGATGCTATGGTGTCTTCATCAATATGACATCACCTAACATACCTTAGGTACTATGATGTCTGCCATCAGTGCTGATGCCATCTAACATATAGACATTGAACTTACAAAATTCCTCATGAATATTTTAAACTCAACAACACTTTCTCTCATACCTAGCCTTTTAATTGAGCTTATGAAGTATCTGACCTTTTGTATTAAGCATAATTCAGTAAGTAAGCTTCCATGTTAATTTTCTAATAATAGTCTCCCTTTTAAGTTCATTGACCCTTGTTCATCTTCCTGATGCTCTTGGTGAAAACAGTCATCATCAGCTGAATGATTTGTAGTTGGTCTTCCAAAGTTGCTCCTTTTGTGCATCAGTTCTCCCACCCAGCATGCAGCTCATCATTCTCTTGCCCCTGTGTACTTTCATTCCCCCACAAATAATTTATCTTCTGAATTTTATTTTAAGTCTAAACACCACATACTCTTTCATGAGAAATAGTAAACTGTAATACTTTGCATAATAATGAACTAAATGACTGTCTAAGCCCAAGCCTATAGAGGGTATGAGGCCCTTGTGCACATAAGTAAGTACAAAGGAAAACAGGACAATTAAACCCTCATGCTTGTCTCTTCAAAGGAACGAGGTGTTTACCTGTTTTCCACCCAGAATGCTGGAAATGGATGTAGTTTATTACCTGGTGATGTTTTGCTATCTGTAGTGCCAGGCTTCACCCGAATCCACCAGACTATTATGTTTGTTTTTCCCAGACTTTCCCTCACTACATTTTGAGCATTGCCTCTCAGTCAATACAACTCATCTTTATGAGCAATGTCACTTTTTACAAGAGATGTTAGTTGTGCTTTACAACAGCCTAGGTAACTTTTGTTAATCTTCATGCCAGACCAATCCTGACTCCTGCAGGCTATTTGACTTACCTCAGTAATTCTCCCTAGACTCTTATCTTGATTGTTTCTGAGTCAACAGTACCCATCCTTATGTAAGAAACCATATCTACTTTATAAAAAGTTTCAATGTAAACATGTCTTAAACTTTGTTGTTCACATGGGATTGAGTTAACTAATTATCAGGAAACTTCTTTCTAAATATGTGCTATACCTTAAATATGGTTAAAATAAAATGCCTGGTGTTAGCCTGTAGAACTTTGAACCAGGCTAAGTCATGCTAGATCAGATTTCCTTCTTGCCTCTCTTAGATCATATCTCTGTTTTACAGAGACTCCCACATAAGCCGATTTCTGCCACCTGTTTAATGTGTGGATTTCTAAGAGTTACTAAAGTTCATAAATTTTAAGTTTTTAAATGTATGAACTTCTAGAGAGGGTTCATTTTTCCAAACAAACTACCAATTCTGGTGTGATGCCCACTGATCTCTGATCTAAATGGGCAATTAGTCTTCTTCCTACACTTAGACTGGAGGGTTCTATAAACCATTAAAATCTTTAGGAGAATCCGTTCATGTTTGGGAGACAATCCAGAAAAAGAATGCATTAATTCTAATTAATGCTGACATTAACCAGCTATGGTAGATGAGTTCCTTTTGTAATGAATTAGAATATCAGACCTGAAAGAATCTTTTTTTTCTATTGTATTCTTTATATTGAAGGAGGTTGCTGTTTTATTATTAGTTTAACAACTTATTTTAAATGTGTTTTTCAGGGAGTTAATGAATATTTTCCTATAGTATAACAAAATACTGACAAGGAAAAGTTCCCTGTTTAGTGTAAATGAAGTAGATCTTAGATTAGGTAGATCTTGAACATTTCTGAGGTTTTTGCTATCAGATTCAACTTAAATAAAAGGTTAGCTGCTTCATTGGAGCTTGCCTTCCACACATTCCTGCCACATGAGTCAGATTTGGGCTACTTTATCTTCATCTAGTTTATAGCTTTATATTATAACTCATTAATGTAATTGTACTACTGTGAATTCTGTACAAATTGGAAGGCATCTGAAATTAGAAATATAAGAGTTTAGCAATTCAGTTGGCTAAATACCCTTATTAATTCAGACAAATATGCTTTGTATATGCATATTAAGGATATCATTATCAAAATTATAGTTACATAATTTTGTTTCAACCTGTATCACTCCTGCTCTTTGTCCTATACAGATCATGTGCACCAAGGACCACTCAAGGAAATAGGAAGCTTTGGTCCTACGTTCTTTATATGTGACTAGTGTGTGTGTGTGTGTGTGTGTGTGTGTGTATGTGTGTGTGTGTGTGTGTGTGTGTTTGTATACATAATTTTGTTTGCTTTTGTGTATGTTTAATGTGTAAGAAGTTTGGTTTGGGAGGGGAGGTTGGTTTTTTGTTGTTTGGTTTGGTTTGGGTTTTTGAGACAGTTTTTTGTTTTTGTTTTTTTTAACATTCATAACTTTTTATTACTTTGAGTTTTGTTCCTCACTTAATGCTTAACTTTAAAATGATGTTTGCCTTCAATTCTAAGATTAAATGTTGATCTCTCTTTCAGACAGTCTTTATCTCTTACAAGGTTCAGTAGTAGCAGATCACGACTACGTTGGATTACCTGAAATCCCAGTTGGACCATACCAGGCAAATATTTTGGTAGAAGATGCAACTATTGGTGTAGCTGATAATGAGTTATTGGCATCAAGCAAGGATCATGAACTCTTGGAATACAGAAATTCCAAAATCTCTGCATTGGTAGAGGATAACAGTTCTCTTGATAAACAGACTTTCAGTTTGCTGGATTCTTCGACCCAAGTTCTTGAGTACTTAAGTTAGTAAATACCAAAATTTAATTTAAAATGCTTGTTTAGAATGTGTATAGTCCTTGGTTGTAAGCACTTTATCTATTAAAATAGACTGTATAGAAGAAATTTCTTAGTACAATATTATTAATTATATTCTGAAGGCTTATTTTAAACATATGTAAAGTTGTAGCACATTTGAATACAAAAAAATATATGTAATAGAAATATACATTGCTTAGAATTCAGGAATCTCTCAGACAACAGACAAAATCCATTTGCTTCTTTGGAAATAAATTCAAGGAGAAAATTCTCAAACCTTTTTCTAATATTGGTACTGCACTTTCTGTTCTCGTTTTTTTCAGAAATATCTCCCTCTTTGAAGTAAATTTAAACAACTTTTGGCTTAGTTAATAAATAGTGAGTGAAACATTTTTTCCTGTGACATTAGAACTTTTTAATTTGCATTTATAGATTTCCTTTGGTGTGGTATGGTTGTGTGTATGTCTGTGTGTGTGTGCGTGCTTGTGTTTCTAATGTGGCTTTGTGCATGTGAGTACAGTGCCTGTAAGGTCTAGAAGAAGGTGACAGACACTCTGAAGCTGAAGTTACAGAGGGTTATGAGCCAGCCAGTGTGAGTACTGGGAACCAAACTTGGATCTGCTGTGTCAGCAGGTTAGATACATTGTAGCCAAAAGGCAAGTGACTGTCAGGGAGAGAATTAAGTCTCTGACATCATAGTACAGACCAAAGAAAATTGCTGATAGAATTCTAGAAAGAAACTGTAAAAGGGGAAAAAAAAAAAAGGTGTGAGTATAGTACCCTTTTCCTGCTCTCCTCAGCAGAACACAGTCCATGAAGGGCTCCTCCTGCAGTGCCTCCATGGAAAATGAAGTGCTCGTGTCCTTTCTCATCTCAGTGAAGTCACTGTCCTCTGTTTCTTTTAGAGATCATCTAACTTGAAATTGGCCTATTTTAGTCATTCTATTTAAAGAGGCGTGTTAGCATTCAGAGTCATTTCTGAGGCGCAGATTCTGAACAGCTAAAAATAAAGTTTTCCTTTCCTAAGTAATCTCTCATCAGATTTTTGTTATGTGCGTGTGAGTCATATCAGGCTACATTGTTCTTCATGCAAATTATCCCCTAATCTTAGTGGCATAAAACAATAAAGCTTTCTCTTGGCCACCCACATGTCCTTCTTGGTTGTCAGTGACTGACTGCAGTTTCATCTTCAAACATGTAGAGCGACGGAGCTTAGTTCCTGAAAGGGCACTGTGCGTCACGTCAGCGGGAGGGTGGCGTGTTGACCTGAGCACTAGATCGAAGGGGATTTATCAAGACATTGTGCTCATCACTACCGTAGTTAATGTCGTTTTCTGCTTGTGGCTACAGAATTTCTTTTGTTTTGAAATTGATGATAATTTTGACTGTGTGACTATATAAAAATTCAATGAATTTTCCCATCTACAAGGGTATTTCGGGTTTATTGCCTTTGCCTACTGTTCATTTTTTTCCCCCAGGAAGACACCTTGGAACAGACCCCTGTGAGCAACCTTCTGAGGTTATTATCAGATAAACCACCCACAGACTCTGGTTAGACTAGTGAACGGCTTTCCCTGCTGAAATAGTTGAGAAATATGTAGACACCAACATAAGACGATGAGAATTAAATGTTATACAGCCAAGGCTGCAGAATAATCACCAATTGCTGACCCCTCCCCCACCAAAACAAGCCTGGAATATAAAATGTGCCTGGAAAAGAATTCCAAACAGTTGTCTGAAAGAAGTTCAAATATTCTACATGTAAGCATAGACAACTAAAAAACAAATATGAAACAATACATGGAAAAAGGAATGAACAGTTTAACAAAAAGAAGCTGTGATGGTATTAATTATATTCCAGACACAGTCTAGAATCACCTGGGAAGGACATTTAAATGAGGGATTGTCTAGATTAGTGTGGCCTGTAGGCATGTCTGGGAAAGACTGTCTTCATTGTATTGTTTGAAATGGGTATGTACACTCACTCTGTGTGGTACTGTCTCCTAGTTGTGAGGGAGGCTAATCTGTTGACAGTGATCTCTGCTGGGATAAATGGAGGGTTACCCTTAGGGAGAAAAGGCCTAAGGAATGTTCTGCTCCTAAGAAGCAACAACAACAGAGCAGCTATTACACTCTCCTTGCTGAAGATCCATGTATTTAGTGTTGGCAGGACTCTTGCATCTGGATATTGGTTTTCTCTCAGGAGAGGTGAGGAGTTGTTTGAGACATGTCAGAATCTTATCATATCAAAAGTGAAAAATCAGTATGCATATGCGTGAACCCTACTTATATTAAATGTAAAAATACCCTGACCTAATCAAGTTCTCAGAACCCAAAGATAGAGCCAGGCCATGGTGGCACTCGCCTTTAATCCCAGCATTTGGGAGGCAGAGGCTGGTGGGTCTACAGCGCTAGTTGTGGGTCAGCTAGGGCAGTTACACAGATAAACCCTGTCTCAACAAACAAAGAAGACAGCTAATTAAATCACCAAGACAAGAGGAACTTATCAAAGTGTACTGCATCAATATGGTAAGCAGCATGACATAGGTTATTTATTGGGGTTCCGTACAGGAGCAGAGATGACTCAAAAGATCATCGCCAAAGCCCTCCCAAACATGGAGTGCAAGTGATAAAATCCCCAGAGCTCTCTGCATGACCTCTAGGCAGCTAGACAGATTGCAGTGTCTCCTCTTGGTAGCTAGGTTGATTGACTTGTCGCCTCTCCCAGCAGCTGCTTACTGTATCCATATATCCTTGGCAAGGGGTCCCCATGAACGCTCTCACTTTGATTCTTTTCATCCATGTGAAGCCCGTTCAGTTCCCTAGTCTTTCCTTGTGGGAATGTTTCAATTCAGAGCGAAACAATCCTCGTGGGACAATTACCAGCATGCATGCTAATTAAGCCAATTCAGAGAATGAGTCCTTTAATAATGGCCAGGCCAAGAATAGGGTATTGCCTTCAAAATCTCTTTTGATGCCAGAGCTCAGAGGCACTGGTGGTTTTAAAGATAAACCCCACGATTACATCAGTGTTGGGAGAGGAGGGTTACATCAGTGAGGGAGTCAGAGGAGCCTTGTAACATCTGTCTTTCCACAGAGCTATGTGAATTTTCTTGTTTGATGATGGATGTGGGGGTGCACAGCATGCACTGTGGGTGCTGCCACCCCCGGGCTGGTAATCTTGGGTGGTACAAGAAAGCAGATCAATAAACAGCAATCCTCCCTGAGCGCAGCGTTTGCTCCTGCTTCTAGGTTCCTGCCCTGTTGACGTTTATGTCCTGACTTCCTTGGATGATGAACTGTGCTGGAAAAGTGTAAGGCAAAGAAACACTTCCTTACCCAAGTTGCTGATAGTCCTGCTGTTTCATCAGAGAGAAAAAAAAAAAAAACCCTAAAACAAATACCTATGTGTTTGGTTGGAAGTGTCACCTCAGCTGCTGACACCCCTATATCCAAAGAGTCTGCAGTGTTTGGGTTGGGGCTTCACCCCAGTCCCTGACACCCATTTTGGAATGTTTGGGTGGAAAATTCCATTTCAAGCCCCCCTCCCCTTGGGAGTTGCCCCAATCCAGACTCCACCTCCGAGAAAGTCTGCCAAAAGGTGACCCCTTCCAAGAGAGGGTCAAGACCACTCCCACAGGCTATTTAAACTGCTCCCCGGAGAATGAACATGTGGTCTTCTGTTCTTCCTTTCCCCTCTCCATGTTTTCCTGAGGGTCACCCAGAAGCGCTGACACCCATTAAACCTAGGCTTTTTTTTTTAAATTCAGTTTGATTTTGTCTGATTATCAAGCCGTATAAACTTTACACTATGCATTTATGGTTAAATTTTAGAGTTTTATTTTTGTAGTTATTCATTAGTTTGGGTGGAAAGAGTGAAAGGTGGGGAGAGGGAGAGAGTGTATCAGAGAAGAATTTTGTGCAATTGTTTGTCCACTTTTATATGAGTTCTGGATATTGAACTCAGGTCATCGGACTTACATAACAAGTATTTTTCCCACTGAGCCATCTTACCTTCCCAGTTAAGTGATCATTGATGGTTTCCAAGAATATGAGATGCTGAAAGTAGTCTTCAGTAAATTATCTTGGGGGAATTATCTACATATAACACTACTGCTATATAATATAATAAAATAAAATAATTCAAGTCAGAGTAAATTAAAGACTTACGTGTAACATCAAAAGCTACCAGAAGCAAATTAGGGCACAGTCAACTAGGAACTACTGGCCCCACCTGGACCTGAATCAGTGGTGGACACAGATGGCAGCGGCCCCCACCCCCCTCCACCCCACCCCTGCAACCGACTTTTGGGTCTGCAGGAGTCACAATCAACAGGAGCCATCATACCAAGTGCTGCCCGAGATCTCCAGGCTCCAGCACCAAAGAGAGGAAAAGCTCTCCATGCCATTCCTATGACTGGGGCAGGCAGTACTCAACCAAGTACCATCTGTGACCCAACCAAAAGCCCTAGCACTGGGCAGTTTGGCACCACTGTGGTGAGAGAGCGCAGGGTAGGGATATGGACAGAGGAAGAGGTGGAGTGGTTTGTGGGCGATGGAGAGAGGCGGGTCTGAAAAGCTGAGGTTGATGAGGAAAGGGCTGACATGAATGGTCTGCTGGCCACCCAAGTACAGTGTGATGTCGGGGCTTGGCTATGACCAAGGGTCAGTTCTTAATGCTGCAGGGCCCTGGAACAGTCGAGGAGGCCTGTGTTGATGTCTGTGGCTCCTGTCATGCCTAGGAACTGTGAGGGGTCTACTGTCTAGGCTGCCACCTAGGGTCATGTTGCTGTCATGGGGACCATACCAATCTGGGTGGCCTACAGAGACACCCAGGGACATGTTGAGAACCTGGCCCAGGCTGCTGCTGAGGACCATGTCTGGGTCTGTGGTACCTATCTTAATGAGGTCTTTGTTGATGTCCTTAGCCCGTGGGCTGCCATCTGGGGCCATGTTGGTATCCAAAAGCCATACTGTTGCGTGGTCATGCTGATCTGGGTGGTCTGTGCTTCCCCTGGGACCATGGTGACATCCGAGTTAAGGCTGCTATCTAGCACCATGTCTGATTCCATGGTTCTATCACAACCAGGGTCTATATTGATTGACGTCTGCAGCCCAGGTTGCCACCCAAGGCCACATAGATGCCCAGGTTCCGGGCCACAATCTGTGTCCATGAGGGCATCCGAGGGCTGTACCACAAATTCTAGTTAGTCTCAATAATAATAACCCAGAGTTTTAGAGATATAGTTTTAGAGATATAGAGGTTAATGCTGAAGATCAGAGAAGCAGAGAGGCCAGTCACTAGATAGTTCTTTTACCTCTACCAATGCTTATACTGCAGGGGCAATCTTGTCCTCAGACTGTATCTCCCGACTCCATCTGTGTCCACCAAATCTCAGACTACAGCTGTCTCCACCAAACCCCAGACTACAACTGTCTCCCCCAAACCTCAGATTGCCTTGAGCTCCTCATCTCCTTCCACCTTATATTACTTTCTCCACCCAGCCATATCACTCCTATCTCCATCTCCCTAGTGCTGGGAATAAAAGCGTGTGATCCTAAATCCTGAGATCACACTTGGGTGAGCTCTGTTTTATTTTAGATAGATTTAATCTTGTGTACCAGGGTGGTCTTGAACTAACAGAGAGCCCTCTGGCTCTGTCTCGCAAGTCCTGGGATTAAAGGTATGAGCCACCACTCCTTGGCCTCTGGTAGCTTAGCTCTGCATTCTGATCTTCAGCTAAGCTTTATTTGTTAAAACATAAACTATCACTACAGAGGGCCATGCAGCCACCAGAGACATTCTGATCTGAGTGGCCTGTGCTGTTACCTGGAGTTGGCCAGGGTTGCTGCAGAGAGCCATGTCTGGGTCCATCGCCCTACAGCAGTCAGGGTCTGAGTTGATGTCCGGAGCTCCTAATGTCACCAAGGGCCATGTGAATGACCAATATCTGGTTGGCCACCTCAGACCATGTCAGTGTCTGAGGACTGTGCCCTGTTAGGGGCCACGCTGATCTAGGAGGCTGGTGCCATGGAGACATTCAGACACAGGCCTAAGGCCATGCAGAGGTCAGGGTCTTTTGTGGTGTCTGTGACTCTGCAGATATCTGGGTTCTCACCAGCCACCCAGAACCATGTTGCTACCAGGGGGACATGCTGCCGCCGGGGGTGTGCTAATCTGAGGGCTATGTCTGGGTTCGGGGTTCATGGTCCTTCTAACCCTGGGGTCTGTGGTGATGTCCTTGGTTCTTGTTAGCTCGGGGTCATTAGAAACATGCTGTGCTAAACTGTCCCTGCTCTTCACTGACCCCCCCCCCTCAGTGACTGGTCCTGCCCCTTGCTGGACACTGCAGCAGACAAGCTGATAGTACTCCTTGGAGAGAGCTTGTCCCCCATCCCTTGCACTCAGGAAAAATGGTCCCACTCCTCACCATAGATTTGCACCTCACCTGCGAAGAACACTAGAGCTGACCCTGTTGTTGGGGATGCAGGTGAGCCAGCCCTGAGGGCATGAGAGCAACAGAGTTGACTCTGACCCGTGTGGTGGTATGGATGAGGGAAAGATGCTCGCCTCCTCTTACCCCTGCCACTGGTGGTAGGTGAGAGAGCTGGCACTAGAGTCACAAAAAAAAACAAAAACAAAAAAAACAACTATCCCTGCCCCACACCACCTGCAACACACAGGAGAGCCGGCCCTACACCCTGCCTGGACAGCACACTAGACCTGACCCTGTTTATCAGGGGTGCCAGTTAGCTAGCCCAGAGAACTAGAGCAGGAGAGCTGAGCCCACTCCCGCTCTTAAGGTCTCTCTGCAGCCATCAGGAAAGAGGACCCCATACCTTGCCTGAGCAAAACAGTGACGCTTGTTCTGGTGATATGAGTGAAGGGGGCCTGAGATCTGTAGAACTGGCCCTGCTCCTTGCTGCAGGCTGCATTTGGTAAGCCAGCCAAGGCAGTACTGGAAAGTTCCCCAGGGTAGTGATGATGAGGGAAAGCTAGTGAGCTGGCCAACCCCCTTACCACCCAGGCCCAGAACCAGAACTATGAGTTAGCAGACCCCCAAAATCCACCAAATCTATGACCTGCTGGAGCGTGTAAAGGAGATGAACCTATAGATCCAAAACAGCAGGATCTCAATGACACAGGACAGTAATATGATATCCAAGAACAGCCCCAATGAGAGCCTATTATTGGAGGTATAGCAGAAACCAGAGGCCTTGAGTCAGATCAATGATTCTTGGCAATGAACACTTACAAGTAAATATGAACAGACTA
>NC_022030.1:30938608-30939451 GCF_000317375.1 Microtus ochrogaster
AGAAAATGTACCAAGCCATGTGGCTAAATAAGAATTATGAATTAATTTAAGTTGTAAGAGATAGTTAGTAATAAGTCTGAGTGAATAGACCAAACGGTTTATAATTAAGATAAGACTCTGTGTGTTTATTTGGGACTGAACAGCCATGGAACTGGGCAGAACAGAAACTTTCATCAACAAATGGCACCCAATGTTCGGCAACTACATCAACATAAAACCTGAGAGAGTTTGGGAAGGGATTCTAGACACAAAGGAGAGTCAAGCAGTAAACAAATTTATTCAGCAAAATTCCAGGAAATATGTATTTCAGACAATAAAATTAGTATTTTTTACAGTTAAAAAAAGGAAAACTAGAAAAGCTGATTGATAATGATCTGGATAATATTTATAATACTCACAATGAAGGAATAGATAAGAACATGGATACACATGTATTAGAAGAAATAGCTTTCAGTCTTACAAATGAAGAAAATCCTATCATCTTCCAAGCATAAATGTGCACAGTTTTATGCTAAGTGAATCAAGAAAAACATATAAAGACACATTTTGTGTGATCTGATCTATACGTGGTATCTCAAAATGTTCAAAACTACAAAAGCAGTTAGAATGGTAGTTGTAGAAGTCAGGAAGAGTTGGGACATTGAGCCTATAATTCGTGATCCTAGAGAAGCTAAATAAGAAGGTGAACCCAAAGAAAGACATATAGTCATCCTCCTAGAGATTAACTTTCATTCGGGCGATGAAAGCAGACAGAGACAGAGACCCAAATTGGAACACCGGACTGAAATTCCAAGGTCCAAATCAGGAGCAGAAGGAGAGAGAGCACGAGCAAGGAACTCAGGA
>NC_022030.1:30939551-30940377 GCF_000317375.1 Microtus ochrogaster
AGGAGGAGGCAGAAATCTTTAATAAATAAATAAATTAATTAATTAAAAAAATAGTGGATATTTGTCAATGGGCAGAGAGTTTCAATTACCCAGGCAAATTATTTTTTCAGTACCTAATAATTACCATGTAGAATCTGTCAATAATTCTATATTGTAAACTTAGCATAGGAGGAAAAGGAGAAAAAGGAGGCCAGGTGGAGGTTGTACCGCCCAAAGGCACATTCCCCTAGTGGCTCAATGCCTTCAATGAAGTCACACCTCCCACATTTATGAACCCATAAATCTATCAATATATTGATGAGATCAGAGTCCTTCAGAACCAATCATTTTTTAAAAAATCTCATTTCTGGCCATTGCATTATGGGGGACCAAATTTCTAACACATGAGCCTTTCCAAGTTCAGAACATTACATTCTTCCACTAATCTTCAAGGCTCATGCTCACAATGTCACAAAGCCAAAAGCATTCAGTCCATCTTTAAATCTCAATAATCTGAACAGTCTAAATTCTGCCCTGAGATTTAGGGCACCTCTTAGTTGAGAACTGTTGTAAGAGCCCACTTGTTGGTTCCTGACTGCCCATCAGCTCATCCCTGAAATAACTACACAGAAACTATATTATCTAAATCACTGCTTGGCCAATAACTTAAGGGTATTGCTATATAGCTCTTACATTTAGAATTAATCCATCTCCATTATTTTATATTTTACCACGAGGCTCTTGGTCTAGGGGCAAGATTCCAGCATGTCTGTCTCCAGCTGTGGCTCCATAGCTTCTTTTTACTCAGCCTTCCTTCTCCCAGCATTCAGTTTAGTTTTCCCCCCCA
>NC_022030.1:30940477-30944063 GCF_000317375.1 Microtus ochrogaster
AGAAAATGTACCAAGCCATGTGGCTAAATAAGAATTATGAATTAATTTAAGTTGTAAGAGATAGTTAGTAATAAGTCTGAGTGAATAGACCAAACAGTTTATAATTAAGATAAGACTCTGTGTGTTTATTTGGGACTGAATGGCTATGGGACCAGGTTGGACAGAAACTTGCATCTACAAATGGCACCCAATGTTTGGCAACTACATCAACATAAAACCTGAGAGAGTTTGGGAAGGGATTCTAAACACAAAGGACAGTCAAGCATGGCTTCTTGGTAGCAGCATTTTCTCAGGTGGGTTCTGTTTGTTAGAAGCAAACAGAAGCACAGCTCCTTTAAGAGAGGCTTCCTGACTCAGCATTAGCAGCAAAACCACACAGCTCTTTTAAGATGCTTTGCCATCAGACACTTAAATGGTGTTTATGAGTAGATGGCAGCATGCTTCTTGGTGGTGGTATGGACCTAGAAACTCTGTAGAGTTGTCGAAATAAATGTGGTTCTGGCTGGTTACCTCCACCATGAAACTAGACTCTCAGAAAGCCAAGGAATAGGGCAGAGCCAGCCACCAAAGCCACCACTTTAATCCTTAGCCATGTCACTTAGCAGATTAAGACTAATGTGCTCAGAAAAAAATAGATATATACAGTAAAGACAGATTTAGATAAAAAGAAAACTTTAAACCATTTACAATGTTTTTAAAAATGCACATAGGCTTGGGAGAGAAAAGAAACAGAGAAAGTGCTCTAAAATGAAATTAACTAATAAAAAGGCCACGCAAAGATGGAAAATACACCGCAAGTCTGGTTACTGTATGTTATTGTGTTGTCTTTGAATTTTTTGCCTACTGAGAAAGAAGCAACAGCTGCTAAAAGACATTTGATTATAAATGCCATTGGATTAAACCAACCTATATATTTTAAAAAATATCTTGACTTCAAACTTTAAGGCAAAATATACATTAATTTGGGAAAGATGTTCTTCTTTTATTTCCACAGGAAATGAGAGGCTGTGGATTCAATCTGGGTTAAGAAAAACCAGATTTGATTCAGGAAGACTCCCTGAAAAATCTCTGATGGGAGTGGATGGCCCAGATGATGCAATGTTTCAGAGTGCCTCTGTTGAGGTTTCCTCTGAGTTCTATATCCAGAACAGTCTTAACATGACTGGTGGTGGTGATTCAGCCTCAAAGAATACTCCAGTCAGTATTTGACCATAATCCTACATTTTCTCAAGATCCCCTAAAGATTACCAGCACTCCCAATCAGCAGGAAGTAGCTTAGAACATTATGCCCACCTTCCCCCCCAAAAATTGATTATGAATGCTTGTCTTTGTTTTGAGTATTGGTTATAAGTTGTTATGGATAATTGTCAGGAAAAAAAAAGCTAAACAAAGGAGATACGATTCAGGGCTCATGTTTTGAAAAGAAAAAAAGAGGGGAATGCTGTGGGATAATGCTATTTTACACAGTAAAGATTTGTCACTAGTATTGATCTAATAAAACAAATTGGCCAATAGCCAGGTAGGAAGTATAGGAGAGGTAACTAGACTAGACTAGGATAATTATGGAAAGAGGAAAGGCAGAGACACAGTTTTAAGTCAGATGAAGAGGAAGCAAGATAAGAATGCCTTACTAAGAAAAGATACCAAGCCGCATGGTTAAAAATAGATATGAATTACGCGTAAATTTAAGTTGTAAGAGCTAGTTACTAATAAGTCTGAGCAACGAGGCCAAACAGTTTATAATTAACATAAGTCTCTGTGTGTTTATTTGGGACTGAACTGCTGTGGGACTGGGAAGAACAGAAACTTCCATCAACAGGTAGGTTGCAGGGGCAGAGGGAAAATGCAAGGAGACAGAGAGATAAGTGGCATTTAAATGCATGGTATGAAATCCACAATGAAGCAATAAAAGTAAATACACACACATACACACACATGCACACACGCACACACAAACTTATTTTGAAAACCAGTAAACAAATTTATTCAGCATTATTTTATATTTTACCACGAGGCTCTTGGTCTAGCAGCAAGATTCCAGCATGTCTGTCTCCAGCTGTGGCTCCATAGCTTCTTTTTACTCAGCCTTCCTTCTCCCAGCATTCAGTTTAGTTTTCCCCCCCAGTTTAGTTTTAGCTTTACTCAACCCAATCAGAGGCCTAAGACAGTTTCTTTATTAACCAATGGTATATTCAGCATACAGAGGGGAATCCCACATCAGAGATCCCTTGTAAAACTCAAAAGACATGTCATGTATTTCTGGCAACGAGTGGTGGTACAGGCAAAGTAAGCACTCCCATTTCAAGAAGAAAGAATAAGCAAGTGAGACAGAAATGTAGCAGGAAAGATAGTAAGACTTGTAATTCCTCATCTGTAATTCTGGGCATGTGGTCAGCAGAATGCTGTGTTCTTACCTCTACAAAATCCTCAGATGGAAGAGGGTTGAGCTCCTGTCTCCTTCCGTCTTACATTTCTCTCTCAACCCAGTCATATCACTCCCTGCCTCTACCTCTCTAGTACTGGGATTAAAAGTGTGTGCCACCACTGCCTGACTTCTATAGTTAACTAGTGGCTTGTTCCACCCTCTAATCTTCAGCCTAGCCTTATTTCTTAGAACACAAACAAAATACCACCACAGCTCTGAAAGTCTCTTCTCACACCCATGTCTTTCAAGTGCTCTTAGACTTTTCAGCCTGAGCCTACAATGAGTATATTCTAGCCAATTCCTAAACACCAACAACAAAATCTAGGAAAGTAATCAACAACAAGCTCAAAGATAGAATAAAAACTGCCTACCTAGTCAGAGGAACCTTTCTAACAATGCAAATGTCCTTAACAAGCCCCCTCTGTGTTTGTTTATCTTGTCACCTTTCTTATATTATATGAGGTGATATTCGTTAGTTTTACTATAATTGTTTCATAATGTATATGCATATGAAAACACCACATTATATATGATAATGTTCATAATTTTTGTCAATCATACCTAAAGTTCAGCAAACAAATAGATGAATAAAAGTAATTCACTGATTCTAGGCTCAGTAGCAGTTCTGACCAGGAAACAAAGCAGCTGTAGAAACGACTTGAAAGGAGTCTCAGCTACTCTTTGTCCCAGCAAATCCTGGGTGAAATTTATTCACATGGCTTCTGAATACATTTCTACTGTTTTACATCTCAATAAACCCATTATTACCTTTACCACAAATCAGGCTTGTTAATCCCAGGTACTAAGGAATCTGAGGCAGAGGAATCATGAATTTATGACAATCCCATCCTAGACAACATAGTGAGACCTTTCATTAAAGAAAATGATAAAAGAGCTCGAATGTTCCTAGGTGTAGAGTGTCTGTTCAGTATAAACAAGGCCCTGCTTTGGTTGTTCAGTGCTATAACAACAACAACGAGCAACAAATCTAAATCATAGAAGTGAAAAGCCAAATCAGCCACATGGCCATACTTAGTAATAAAAGACGGGTGAATCCTATCATATTTCCAGAAAGAGACAAACTGATTATTAGTGGATAACAAAAAAACTAACCACATGTATCTTTGTTAAACATTTTCTTTTGTTTTTTTTGAGACAAGG
>NC_022030.1:30944163-30956774 GCF_000317375.1 Microtus ochrogaster
GTGCTATAACAACAACAACGAGCAACAAATCTAAATCATAGAAGTGAAAAGCCAAATCAGCCACATGGCCATACTTAGTAATAAAAGACGGGTAAATCCTATCATATTTCCAGAAAGAGACAAACTAGATTATTAGTGGATAACAAAAAAACTAACCACATGTATCTTTGTTAAACATTTTCTTTTTCTTTTGTTTTTTATTTTTTTGAGACAAGGTTTCCCTGTAGCTTTGGAGTCTTTCCTGAAACTAGCTCTTGTAGACCAGGTTGGCCTTGAACGCACAGAGATTCTCCTACCTCTGCCTCCCAAATGCTGGGATTAAAGGCGTGTACCACCACTGCCCGGCTAACATTTTTAAAAAATACAATAAAAAAGAAAAACTAAATAAAATGAATGTTAAAGTTCTTATTTCCTAGTAAACAAATAGGTAATACAAACTATTCTAATAAACTACTGATGTCATGACTGAAATTTCAAATTTATAATATAGACACTACCGATATATATTTTAAATAAGCAAATACATGCAGGGAACATTTTGATTTTTCTATCCACAGTCTTAACTTCAAGATTCGCATGATGTTAGGAGTGGAAATAGAGTCTACATGCCACATGTCTAAATATTTCCAAGCTATACTTCAAGCTGGTAAACCAACATACCGTTTTAAAGTCCAAAATGGGGCCTCCATATAACCCACCCATGCGAGTATCACTCACAAGAAGAGGCAATCTCACAGGTTTCCATACTACCATCCTTGTCCTTTAAGAACAATTGGCTCCAATTTCCACAGAGGCACCCTATCCCAAGTCCTGGAATTGTTTATTCAGTAGAGACAAACCAGGGGACCATAAAAGATGTCCCTCAGGAATAAATAAATAAATAAATGCCAACTTGGAATCTTAGATCTTACTCTGCAGTGAGTAGCATAGGATACTGTTGGACACAGCCCACTGCTCCTCAAGCAATAGGCATCTTTTGACAGTATTTAGGTAATACAATTTACTTACAAAGTAAGGTGAGCTGGGCAGTGGTAGTGCATGCCTTTAATCCCAGCACTCAGGAGGCAGAGGCAGGTGGATCTCTTCAAGTTCAAGGCCAGCCTTGTTTGTATAGTGAGTTCAAGGACAGCCAGAGCTGTTACACAGAGAAATCCTGTCTTGAAAAAACATATAAATAAATAAATAAATAAATAAATAAATAAATAAATAAAATAAGTTAAAATATTGACCAAAAGATTTCAGAAGTGTGAGGCTTTTTACGCCACCTTATGGTGCTTTCATGAATATGTAATATGATCTAGAAGGAATTAGACAATCTATTTTGGATGAGAATGTATTTATTTGAAAAGTTATTTTTAAAGCAATTAACATTTCAAGCATAATTTTGTTTTAGCACCATCTGTAATCTAATGAGTTATTAAGATTTATGATATAACTGAATACCCCTTTAGCTATGGAATTCATCTATGCCCTCATATATACATACATATATGTATATATGTATATATATATAGTGTGTGTGTGCGCTTTGTTCTAGGTTTTGTTTTGGCACTGAGGCTATCTTAAAGACAGAAATCCTTGCTGTCCTAGAGTTTATATTCCAAGATAGTGAAATAGTGGCCAGTATTCATGTTTACATTTCTTCATTAGAGCCAACTTAAAAATTCCACTCATTGCCTTTCGTAATAAACATCTTTAAGAACTGTAGATGAAACTTTGAAAAAATAATTTTATTAAGCTTACTTTCTCTCCTCTCAGAAAACTGTCAAAAAGCAATTTTCAATGTCCCAAAATGACTGGACCACTTCTACTTTTGGAGTTTCTATGCATTTTAGTTAATAAGTAAAAGCTAAGATGAGTTTTTTTTCTTTAAACAAAAATTCACTTTTAAGGCTTTCTTTATCTACAAACATATTTATTGCTTAGGGGGAACTAATAGTCTTGTGCAAGATTTTTATTTATATTGATGAGGCAAACGCAAAGCAAATGTCATCAGAGCGAAGCTTTTAGTTATTACTTGGTCTTTTTCAGTATGTTTGTCATTGGCACATAAGAAACCTACTGATTTTAATATATTGATTTCGCATTCTTCCAATTGCTGAACGTGCTTTCCAGTTAAAAGGTTTTTGATGATCATCAAGGTCTTGTGTATAGAATTGTATAATGTGTTCTTTTCACATTTTGCATCCATTTAACTCCTTTTATATTCTATAGACTTCAATGACTTTATTGTCTAGTAGTGGAGGCAATGGACATCTTTGTTTTTATTACTTGACCTTAGTGAGAATACTTTGACTTTTTCTTCATTTATCATGATGTTGGCTATAGACTTACTGTTGATAACATTTATTATATTAAAGCAAGTTCCCTCCATTCCTATCTTTTTAAAGACCTTTAGCATAAGGAATATAGGATTCTGGTAAAAGACCCTTTCTCCACTATTTTGATACTTGCTTTGTTTATAAATATCTGATGAATTTTGGTGAAGGTTCCACTGACTGCTGAAAAGAATGTGTATTTAATATTCAGGTGCAATGGTCTGTAGATATTGGTTAGGTCTGTTTTATTTATGACTTCATTTGACTCAAATATTTCTTTGTTGAGTTTTTGTCCAAATGACTAGTCTATTGGTAAGTATAGGGTATTGAAGTCATCCACCAACACTGTGTTGTGTTGATCCTGTGACCTTATATATAGTAGCATTTGTTTTATAAAATGGATATATGTGTTTGATATATATATATGTGTCATATATATGTTACATATATAAACACATTATAATGTCTTCTTATTGAGTTCTTTCATTGATGACTATGAAGTGATCTTTATTCTCTTGTAATTTTGGTTTCAAGTCCAATTTATAGATAGTAGAATAGTTGTTTTTTACTTCTTTCTTAGTTTTGCTTGGAACGTCTTTTTCTCTCCTGTACCCTAGGCAATGACTAACTTTTATGACAATATTTGTTTCTTTGAGACAAAAATAAGATGAATCTTGTTTTCTAATCAAATCTGCTGGTCTCTTTTTATTAGAAAATTTAAACTGTTAACGTTCAGAGTGGGTTTTTCCAAAGATGTATATTAATGCCTTTTGTTATGTTTGTGGGTTTGTGGTGTTATATTTAAGTCTCTTCTGATTAATTTTCCTGGTACTTCTTACTTCTCCCTGCGGCATCTTCAGTGTGTTTATTCTTCTCTTTAGAACAAAATATTCCTTCCAGTGCCCTCTTTCAGAGCTCATTTAGTGGTCATAAATTCTGCTAGGTTATTTTTGGCATGGGACATTTTTCTCTCTCATTGAGTTTTAATACATGATTTCTGCTGTTGATAATGCGGTATATAATGGCATCTGTGCTCTTTCAGAGATTAGGAAACATCTTTCCAGTCCCCTTTTGTTTTAAATGTTTCTCCTGGATTATCAGGTGTTATTCTGACTTGTCTGCCTTCATAAGTGACTTAATCCTTCTCTTTTGCAGCTTTCAATACTCTTTCTTTAGTCTGTGATTTCATGTTATTCCTATGTCATGGGGAGTTACTTTTATTGTCCTATTTGGTGTTCTGTAGCTTTTTGTACCTGAATGTGTGTCTTTTTTTAAATCTATATTTGTTAAGTTTCTTCTGTGTTTTTATTGAAAATATTTTATATACCTTTGATGAGGTATTATTCTATGTCTATGCCCATAATTAAAAGATTTGGTCTTTTCATGGTATTTTAGACCTCTCTAGCATTCCTATCATGAACTTTACTGTATGATCCAATTCTCTTACCTTGTCTTTCTGTCCTGATTCTCTATTTTTCACATGATCCATTCTGTTGGTGAGGCTTTCCACTGACTTAATTTGGCTTATTGGGAATTCCATTTTCAGTATCATTTCAGTTTGGTTTTTCTTCAGCAAGTCTGTCTCTTCATTGAATTCTACTTTTGTATTTTAGATTGACTACCTTATTGACAGAAGTTTCTGACCCATCCGGTCCTACAGCCGTTCAGTCCCAACAGAACACACAAAGGTCCTACTTTAATTATAAACTGATTGGCCTATTATCTCAGGCTTCTTATTAACTCTTACATTAGCCCATAATTCTTATCTGGGTTAGCCACATGGCTTGGTACCTTTTTTGGCAAGGCAGTCACATCTTGCTTCCCCTGAGTCTGGGTGATGACTGCAGATTGTCTCCTTCCTCTTCTCAGAATTTGACGGTTCTTATCGACCTGCCTCTACTTCCTTTCTGGTCACCCCACCTAGACTTTCTGCCTGGCTACTGGCTAATCAGCGTTTTATTAAATTAAGTTATAGTAAAACAATACAACTGACAAATCTTTAAAGGGTGTAAGATCATTGTTCCACAGCATTCCCTTACTTCATTCAAGTCTTTTTATTTGCTCATTAATCTCCTTTATCAATATTTTTGATATCACTGTCTTTTGGGGAAAAAAAATAAATTGAAACCAACCCTTCCCAAAATCCATTCTGCTCTGAGCCTACCTAACAGTGATAGACAGCTTTGCAGCATATTGTACTCTTTTTTAATTTTCTTTTTTTTTTCCTATTTTGAGACAGGGTTTCTCTTTGTATCAGTCCTTGCTGTCCTGGAACTAGCTCTTGTAGACCAGACTGCCCTAGAACTCACAGAGATCTGTCTAATTCTGCCTCCCAAGTCCTGGGATTAAAGGCATGTGCCACCACTGGCTGGCAAATATTGTACTCTTTTTTTTTATCAGTCCTCTATGAGTGAGTTCACCATCCTTCACTCTTCTGTCCCTACTCATACTGGAAGTTTATTCTTTATCCCTTTCCCCAGTCCTTTCTCCAGCTCACATGGCTTTGAAAGACCATCTCAAGTCTTACCTACTTCAGTCAGTAAATCTTACTTGACAGTGTTAGTATTCATATGTAGTAATAGGAGCGGCGGGCTGCTTCCCGCCACCCGGCTAGCTTTACCCGAAATAATTACATGGACACTGTATTCTTTGAAGCTCTGACCCAGGATGGACGTAGGCTAGAATCTTCCCGGTAAGACCGGTGCTCACAGATTATTAGAGATGGGTTGATCGGGATATCAGAATTTGCCAGTAAGGGCTAGAGCTAAAGGGCCAAGCAGTGTTTAAATGAATACAATTTGTGTGTTGTTATTTCGGGGCATAAGCTAGCCAGGCAGCCAGGGTGCTGGGGACGCAGCCCCACTGCTCCTATTACTACATTCATAATTTCATTGTCTGAGGAAAGCATTATATTGAATATACTATTATACACAGATATTAATATATACTGTTTTTATATAGATCTGGATTTTTATTCTTTAATAATTACTTTTCAGTAGTTATAATTTTAGGTCAAATATCCTATGATTATAATTTTAAGTAGTATATTATATAGATTTGAGTATAAGGTAGGCAGTCACTGAAAGGTTGCTGCAGTAACGTAAAATAAAAGACAACCCAACATAGATCCTAATAAGTTTATCTAGAAATCTTATTAGCTTGAAGATGGGAGAATAAAAGCATCACCAGTTAGCTTCATTGATACTTGTGAGGTTTTAAAACTCTTCCTCCTCTTTCAGTCTCCAGGTCTAGCACAGTTTGTTCTTTACAGTGTGCTAATAGAGGCTCTATGAAGCGGGCCTGAACACTTTCAATACCTACGGATCAACTCACTTTCCAGATGTTTACAAACACCTAGATGTTTTGGATGACACAGACATAGCAATCAGACAACTAAATTATGTATTATTATATTTGGTCAACTACATTAAAATTACTCTTAAAGCAGAACCATCATTTATTTAACAGAACCATTTTTTTATTAATGTACAAATCTACACATGATTTTTCCCAAGTTTCACCACCAGATGTCAGCCATTCACTACTGTGATGGTAATAACTTCTTTGAAGAAATCTTCATAAAAAAATGTATGTTTGTGGATGTCTGTTAGCTGGCTTCTCCATCTTCTTTCATTCCTCCCTGTTTTGACCATCAGTCAGTGACCAATGAATCAATTAAAATTTTAGGAAGACAAATATCCATGGTAATCTATCTGAACGTGACATGGATATCTAGGTAATTTGAGAAAAATAATTTATTAGGATAATTAAGAATTCATGTACATAAATGTGAGAAAAACACAAAAACATTTCTTAGGGTGGAAATGGGGTACTCAATCCTAGAAATTTTGAGACCAATGTTTTGAGCCTTTGTTTGAAATAATCATTGAATCTTCTTGTTACATTGTAATTATATGTCTATAGCAGCATTTATTTTCATATTTTTCAAGCAGTGCCCATTGAAATTAACACACTTCTATGGGCTCCCATATGAACTTCATGACGTGGAGTATCTGGATCTACTTCTATTACTGAGTTGAATATAATAAATTTGTACTTTATGTTATGTCCCTTGTACATGGTGGGCTACCTTAGGTTTAACAAATTTACCAAATCTCTTAAAGAAAGAATTTTACTACTTTAAATATAATAATTTCTTAAATTCATTTTGGTTTGATTTGTTTTTTGTTTTATTATTACTATTACTATTATTATTTAAAACAATATTTTCTCATTTTACTTACCAATCCCAGTTTCCGTTCCCTCCCCTATTTCTGCTCCCTCCACTTTACGCCCATCCCACCCCACATTCTGTTAAACCCTTGGCTGAAAGTAGCTTCTTTATTCATTAACCCATAAAAGCAACACACAGACACAGAAAGAATTCCCACACCATTTACTCATATTATCGCTCCTTCCTCTCTTTGACTGGACTATGGGGGTTTGGCTCAGGGCTTAGCTGTGGATCCCTGCATCTGTTTCCTCAGTTGATGGATGAAGGGTCTATGATTAAAATTAAGATAGTCATCAATCTGATTACACGGGAAGGCCAGCTCAGACTCCCTTTCCCATATTGCTTAGGGTCTTAGTTGGAGTCATCCTTGTGGATTCCTGGGAATTTCCCTGGTGCCAGGTTTTTCTTTACCCCATAAAGCCCCTTCGATCAAGATTTGCTTTCCTTGCTCTCCCTCTCTGTCCTCCCCCATCTCAGCCATTCTGATCCCTCATGTTCTTCTCCCCTTCCTTTTCTTCCCACTCCCCTTCCACCCTCCCTTCTCCCCACCATACACACTTCCAGTTTTCTCAAGAGATCTTGTCTATTTCCCCAGGGGACTCATAAATATCATTATTAGGGTTATCCTTGTTCCCTAGCTTCTCTAGCTTCACGGACTTTAGGCTGGTTACCCTTTGCTTTACATCTAATATCCACTTATGATATTATTGTCTTTGCTGGTTTAGGTTACCTCACTCAGGATGTTTCTTTTTTCTAGTTCCATCCATTTGCCTGCAAATTTCAAGATGTCATTGTTTTATGTGCCTGGGTAGAACTCCACTGTGTAAATGTACCACATTTTCTTTATCCATTCTTTGGTTGAGAGGCATCTAGGTTGTTTTCAGATCCTGGCTATTATGAATAGTGCTGCTATGAACACAATTGAGCAAATGTCCTTGAGGAATGAGTGTGCATCCTTTAGGTATATGCCCAAGAGTGGTATGGCTGGGTCTTGAGGTAGATTGAGTCTCAATTTTCTGAAAAACTACAATACTGATTTCCAAAGTGGATGTCCAAGTTTGCACTCTCACCAACAATTGAGGAGTGCTCCCCTTACTCCACATCCTCTCCAGCAAAAGCTATTACCAGTGTTTTTGATCTTAGCCATTCTGACTGTTGTAAGATGTATCTCAGAGTCATTTTGATTTGCATTTCCCTGATGGCTAAGGATATTGAACATTTCCTTAAGTGTCTTTTGGCCATTTAAAATTCTTCTGTGAGAATTCTGAAAATGGAAGGCTCTCCCATGTTTCTGGCTAGATAATATGAACATAATAAAAATGACAATCTTACCAAAAGCAATCTACAGATGCAGTGCAAATCACATCAAAATCCCCACACAATTCTTCACAGACCTTGAAAGATCAATACTCAACTTCATATGGAAAAACAAAAACACCCAGGATAGCCAAAACAAGCCTGTCAAACAAAGGAACTTCTGGAGGTATCACCATCCCTGACATCAAGCTCTATTATAGAGCTACAGTAATTATGGAGCCTGGTATTGGCATAAAAACAGACAAGTGGACCAATGAAATCAAATCAAAGACTCCAATTTTAATCTACACACCTATGAGCTCCTAATTTTTAACAAAGAAGCTAAAAGTTTACAATAGAAAAAAAGTATCTTCAATAAATGGTGTTAGCATAACAGGATGTCAACATGTAGAAGAATGCAAATAGATCCATATCTAAACTCATGCACAAAACTCAAGCCCAAATGGAACAAAGACCTCTCAACAGAAATCCAGTCACACTGAACCTCCTAGAAGAGAAAGTGGGAAGTAGCCTTAAACACATGGACCCAGGAGATCACTTCCTAAATATAACACCAGTAGCACAGACACTGAGAACAACAATAAATAAATAAGACCTCCTGAAACTGAGAAGCTGTAAGGCAAAGAACACAGTCAATAAGACAAAACAGCAACCTACTGAATGGGAAGACATATTTACCAACCCCACAACAGACAGAGGATTGATCTCCAAAATATATAAAGAGCTCAAGAAATTAGACATCAAAATGCAAATTAATCCAGTTAAAATTGGGGCACAGATTTAAATAATTTCTTTAATGCTTAAAGAAAGAATTTCATTTTGGTTATCTACTAAGCAATCATTTTCTTCCTTCCTACCTTGATTTTGTCTAGCCCTTGTGTAGGGCTAGAGGCCTGAGGAGATGTTTATTTCCCAAGCTTCTTAACGATAAAGTTGTTCAGATGTTGATACAGAATGTGTGGGGAAGTTTTTGGAAAGGCTTTCAGGCAAGGTCTTACTTGTGAAAGAATGAGCTATAAGGACTGGTGAATAAATCTGTGAAAAACCATCGACATTACATACTATGGTTTCACACACACGAACAAAAGAGTGTTGCTGTTTCTCAATCTTTCTGGTGATAGAGACATGTGGGGCATAGAATGAAGACAGGGAACAAGAAAGAGTAACATACTTTACATTTTTCCAGGAATTTTATATCAAATAAGAAGGATGTTCTAGAGAATGAAACCAATATGAAGAAAACCAGAGCTCTGAAAAAGACACAGGAAGATAGAGATAGAAAGAGTCACCATAATCGCATACAGATTTCAGATATTATTGTGTCCCTATACTTTCTTGCCCTTTAATTTTGGAACCAATATCCAACATCTCTCCTTTGAAAAATCAGTTAAAACCGGTGAGATAAGAACATTGGTAGGACGTAGGAAGCACTTTTGGGTGTGGCCCAGATGTAAGCATAAGTAAGAATCTTACCTGGTTTTGTCTGCCTCCTTTCACCACCCAATGGTGAGTGCATGAGCTCAGTCGCTTCTGTGCCTGATGCCATCCTTCATGACTTCAGTACCCAGTCTTTCCCACCTTCCAATGTAAAGACCAGAAGCTTTCCAGGAACTTTCCATGACTTCTGGATGAAATAAGGGCTGAAGAGATATTGAGCCGCATGGATTGAGCAGCTCCTGGAGCCTGAACCTCTCTCCCCAGCATGTGGATGGCCACTGTTGGTCTACTCAGTTCCTATCACACAAACTAATCTGATAAATTGCTTTTCATGATGTATATTCATCCTCCTGGTTTTATTCCTCTAGAGAACACTAATACACATGTGTCTTATTGAGGAATGATTATACTCCTAAATTCACACATAGCACAAATTATGAGAAAGAGAAAGTAAAATGTTGGCAAAATGTTAGTCACTTTTGGATGTAAGTGAAAAGAGAATGGGTATCATTCTTTAATTTGTCTTTAATATTTCCTATAGTTTTATAATTTTCACAATAAAATGTGGAGAAATAAAACATACTAGTTTACTCTCATGGTTCAGAATGAGTAGGATTGAAAATATCACAGCTTTGCTTCATCTTTTTATTTTCTTCCATAATTTTGATTGTTATTTAAAAGTTTTTTCATACAATAAATTCATATCACTGTTTTTTTCTCCCCCATCTTCTCCCAGATCCTTCCCACCTCCCCATCCAAATCCACATGCTTCCTTTCTCTGTTTTTAAAACACAGACAACTAAAAACAAGAGTAAAAGAAGGAAACAGAATAGGACAAAATGAATAAAAATTCTGGAAAAAAAAAGAGCCAAAGAAAAGGCGCAAGAAACACATATAGACATGTAGACACACACTAACATTCATACATAGATCCCATAAAACCACAAAACCAGAACCCATAATACAGAAGCAAAAGCTCTGTCAGGTTAAAAAATGCACAGAAAAAGCATTATGAGACAAAATTATTACAAAAATATTATTTAGTTTTGTTGGTATTGGTCACCTACTATTTGGCATGGGTCCCACCCTTAACAGCAGTTTGTATTCCCTGCTTTTTATTAATAGGATATGGGCATTTTGGGGGGTTTATACTTGATAGACTTATAATTACTGTTTCTATAATACTCTGGGTTATAGGCCAATTTAAAATGTTCATCTAATCTTTATTTAACTTTAGTGGGTAGTATATATCAAGAAAATTAATTACTCATTTCTTTTGGGTTTTCCAATTTGTTGAAGTAAAGTCCACATGATTCTCTTGATTTCCTCAGTGTCTGTTATGTACTCATTTTTGTCTCTAATTTTGTTAGTTAATGTCTTTTTTCTGTGTCTTTTACTTAATTTGGCTAAGAATTTGTCAATCTCACTGATTTTTCTCAAAGAATCAGCTCTTTGTTTTATTGATTCTTCATATTGGTCTTTCTTGTTTGTCTCTCCTATATTGATTTCAGCCTGACTTTGATTTTTCTTGCTGTCTGAAGATGGTCGCTTAAAAGAAATCCCACACTAGCTCAGAAATGAGAAATAGATTTATTTAGGGGTAAACTTACAAAACAGAATCCTCTGCTGAAAAGGAGATCAGAAACAGAAATCAGCAACTGGAATGGGGGGGGGAGGCTTACACATGTTCTACATCAGCATATATAGTATAAGAGGCCACGCTCCTGGGGGGGGGGGCGGTAACCACTAGCTGTAAGACTTTCTACAGCAGCTGTCTACTCTTGGAAGTTATTTCTTTTTTGTCTTAGGACGTTCAGGTGTTCCACTGAATTACAAATAAGAAACCTCTCAATTGTTTTTAGATAGTGCTATAAACTTGTCCCTTAGAATTACCTTCATTGCGTCCCATAAGCTTAGATATGCTGTGTTTTAATTTTCATTTAATTCTAAAAATTCTTAAATTTCATTTCTAAATTCTTTTTCAACCCATTTTTCAACCAGTACTGAGTGGTTCAGCTTTCATGAGTTTGTAAGCTTTCTCTTGCTGATATACACCTTCAATATCTAATGGTCAGATATAAAGAGTGCAAGGTGTTCTTTTAATTTTCTTCTAATTTATTAATTTATTTATTAAAGATTTCTGTCTCTTCCCCGCCTCCCATTTCCCTCCCCCTCCCCCAATCAAGTCTCCCTACCTCATCAGCCCAAAGAGCAATCAGGGTTCCCTGCCCTGTGGGAAGTCCAAGAACCACCCACCTCCATCCAGGTCTAGTAAGGTGAGCATCCAAACTGCCTAGGCTCCCACAAAGCCAGTACGTGCAGTAGGATCAAAACCCCTTCTATCTGTTGAGACTAGCTTGGTGTCCAAGTATGTGGTCAATTCTAGAAACAGTTCCACGAGTTGTTGCGAAGAAGGTGTGCTCTTTTGTGTTTGGGTGAAATTTTCTGAAACATCGGCTAGGTCCATTTGATTTATGATGTGATTTATCTCCAGCAATTCTGTTTAGCTTTTTGCTTTGATGGTCTGCCCATCTGTTAGCAGAAGCTGGGCATTGAGGTCATCCACTACAATTGTTTGAGGGTCAATATGTGGTTTTTAGCTATAGTAGTATTTATTTTATGAACTTGAGTGCCCTTGTGTTTGATGCATAAATGTTTGGAATTATAAAATCCCTTTGGTGGATTTTTCCTTTAATGTTCTTTAGTGTCCTTGCCTATCTCTTCTGATTAGCTTTGATTTGAAGTCTATTTTGTCAGATATTAAAATGGCTATTTACTTTAAAAGGTCCATTTGCTTGGAATATGCTTCTCCATCCTTTTACCCTGAGATAATTGATGTCTATCCTTTGTGTTAAGGTGCATTTCTTGGATGAAGCAGAAAGGTGGATCCTGGTTTTGTATCTATTTTGTTAGTCTGTGTTATTTTATTGTGGAATTGAGACCACTCATGTTGAGAGTTACCAACGAGCAGTGTTTGTTGATTCCCACTATTTTGTTGTAGTGGTGTGGGTTTCTTTTAACCCCTTCTTTTGATTTGTTAGTCTTACATCATTTATTCCTTGTGTTTATTTGGGAGGTTAGCTACTTCATATTGAAGTTTTCCTTCTAGCACCTTCTGTTGGATTAAATCTGTAGACAGACATTTGAATTTGGTTTCATTATGGAATGTCTTTCTCTGTTGTGTTCGAAGGTGTAGCTTGGTATAGTAGTCTGGGCAGGCAGCTGTGGTAGTTTGTGTAACATTCTTATTGATCCCTCTGGCTTTTGAAACTCATTGAGAACTCAAGTGTTATTAATGTGGTCTG
>NC_022030.1:30957123-30961520 GCF_000317375.1 Microtus ochrogaster
CTATATCTTGATAGGCATCTTCTTATTTGGGTTTAGGAAAATTTTCTTCTATGATTTGGTTAAAAATGTTTTCTGTGCATTTGACCTTGGCTTCTTCTCCTTCCTCAATTCTTATGGTTCATAGATTTTGTCTTTCTGTAATGTCCCAGATTTCCTGTTATTTTGGGGGGGGAAGGGAGGAGCTGGATCATTTAGATTTAACAACGTCTTTGACCAAGGTATCTATTTCTTCTATCTGGTCTCTAATGCGTTAGAGTCTCTATTCCATCTCTTGTGCTTTTTGAGCAAGGCTTACCTATGAGGCCTCTGTTTGACTTCCTAAAGTTTTCATTTCCAGTATTATTTTAGACTGGATTTTTTTTAATGATTCTATTTAAACATTCATGTCTTGAACTAGTTTCATGATTTCCCACCACTGTTTGTTTTTGCTATCTCACTTCACTAAAGGATTTATTCATAACCTATTAACTACCTGTAGCTAGTGAGGTCATGGACCTTAGAAGAGAACTTAACTGCCGTTTTCCTAAACCAGTATAGTTCCCAACTTCATTCTAAACACGTTCCCTTCTAAGTACAGATAAGTATATTGTTTACTCTTCATCAAAGTCATGCCTTTTTACAGCAGAGACCATTACAGAAATCTGCAAATGCAGAGAGCAACTGGCCATGAGGTGCCCAGCTCTAATCAATGTATATAACACAAACCCTACACCCAAAGCTCAGGAAACATGGCAGAAAAGAGGGCTGAAGAACTTTAAGTGCCAGAGGATCAGGAAATATGTTATGACATTGTGCCCCCTAGCTACAAACTCAATATTAAATATTCCGCGGAACATATAACGTGTTTGGTTTTTAATTTTTGCTTTGTTTGTTTTGTTTTGAGACAAGATTTCTCTGTGTAGCCTTGGCTGTCCTCGAACTAACTGCCTCTGTAGACCAGATTAGCCTCAAATTCACAGAGATTCACCTGTCACTGCCTCCCCAGTGCTGGGATTAAAGGTGTGTGCCACCACCACCCAGCTTTGGTTTTTAAATTTGAAACAAAAACCTTTTGAACCTTCAAAGAATTTTTACTGTTGAAGGTTTATTTGGAGTTTTTGTTGGCACGACATTTGGGTAGTTGGTTGCATCACCCATATGCAGAGCTTACTTTTTACATAATATTGCAATGTACACTATAGACATAAATAATGTTCTGTAGAAAAGTTATATAAAACATAGGCATAAGGGATTTACATACTAGAGCCAGGTTATAACTATTTGGGATCTCATTGCCTTAGGCACATTTGGTGAAGCTGTGCAGCACAGAAACGCAACAGGCTCAAAGGATAAGTGAAGCCTGCACACAACTTCCAGTGTGTCTTGGAGACAGTGCAACTGTCAACTAATCAGGTTACCACTACACAAGTACCACTTAGCATCAGCATAGAGCTGTGGGAACTGAGGTTTTCTCCAACTCACCTTAATACGACTTCACTAACCGCAGCATAAATGAGAAGGGGACAGTGTGTGGTCTCTTAGAAACCCTGTTGCAAATCTGCACAGCTAAGACATCTGAAGACTTTAGAAGTGCAGCTTTTTCCAGATTCCCCAGAACATATCAGTATTTTTCTTCAAGTAGGTCCTCTCTACATGAGTCAGTCAGTCACAACATCTAAGATTTTGTCCTAGGGCAGAAGTGACACTGAGGAAGACATCATCCTTTATTCCTTCATTCCATAGAGTCCTTGGTGGAAATGGGAAGCACCCTCCTAAGATTCAGAGATGCTAATGGCCCAGGACATATAGCCTTCAGTTCGACCATGTCATAGGTCCTGTCAACCACCTGCTTGTGAACCTCTTCCCACTATTCCTTGTCTGCATCTGTGCCCAGTTCTGGTTTCAAATTCTTCAGGGAGATGACAGCAACATTGAAGCCACTCCACATCAGCACACTGGAGCCTTCATGTTCCTCTAGGACCCAACCATGACAGCCCAGTGAATGAACTCCCAGCCTTTCTCCCATCAGGTAACAGAACTGAGCCGAATCCAGATTGCAACCATTTCTGATAACTCGGTTTTTGGGAAAGCCACTTATTAGCTATGTAGGTCAAGATATCTACTGGGTTTGAAACAGTTTGGAATGTACATCACACTGTTGGGAATGATGAACTTAAAGATATTCATGTTCACTGGACCAAACCGAGTTGACTCTCTCTTGCTGATGGGCCCCCTGCTGTTACAATCCAGACTGGAGTCTGCAGTCACTCTACAGTCTTTGCCAGAGACAATTTATGGTGTTCTAAGGAAAAGGCTGCCATGCTGGAGATCCATCGTTTCTCCCTTGAGTATGTCCTCCATGACATCAACACGGGCAAGGTCATCTGCCAAGTCCTTCATTAGGATACTGATGGCACAAGCCATGCCAACAACACCAACCCCCCAAACCATAATCTTGTTTTGGAAGCTGGGAGGAGGTGTTTTTTCTTAAGAAGATTCCCAGTAAGCTGGTCCTTGAGGCTTGCCATCTTGGCCTTGGAACCTTTTGGAACTGATAATGCACAATGGGCCATCATTGAGCACACAGGGGTGTGGTCTGAGCTTAAAGGCGATTTTCGAGCTGAAACTCGAACTATTTTTAAATAGTATGTTTATCTATTTCTCGAGAATTTCACACAGTATATTTAGATCATATTTATTTCTTTCCCACAACTCCTCCTAGATCTTTTTTATTTCTTTACCAACTCGACTTTATGCTGCTGCACCCCCCACTCCCATGGAGGAGGGTTAGTCCAAACCTGTGGAATCCAGCTTGTGTTGGCTTACTACCCCTGACTAGTTTTGGGGTCTGTCCTGGAGTGTGGTCTAAATACCCAGTGTACTCCACTGAAGGAATCTGACTTCCCAGCAGTAATAATGTGGCAACAGCTTCTGGCTACAGATGTGACTTCATGCCTACTTACCTTCATGCTTGGGTTTTATTTGGCTTTAGCTTAAATAGATCTTGTGCATGCTGTCACAATGTCTGCCATTTAGTCTGAAAAACACAGTCTCCTTGAAGATATCCACCACTCCTGGCTCTTCCAGTCTTTCTGCTCTTCTTCTGCATAGACCCCTGAGCCTTGAGTGATACAGATAAACCATTTAGGTCTGAGCATTGCCAAGTCTCTTATTACATGTTGATGAGTTAGATGTAGGTTATATTATTAAGTATAATATTAAGTATTTGTATTAAGTGCCATTTGCTGCGAAAAGCAAGTTCTCTGATGATGGCTAAATCATGCAGTGATGGTCGCTGATAGCAATTATGTCATTAGGATTTATTTTATTGCTATTTCCATTTGGCAGAATGATATTATAAGGATTTTCCCTAAGTGTCATGACCTGACTAGTCTTGGGCTCTTGGCTTCAGTGACAATGTCAGCTAATGGGCTAATGACTTTGTAATGGATTAATCACCTAAAGGGAACTAAGAAACTCCTGGCAGGAAAGTTGACAAGCTGGGAACATCTGCAGGCAGTTAGGAGCTAGGAAGCTCCTGATGCGAAAGTCTCCATTGGGATTACAACTCAGACTTTGCCTAAGAGGGGGGTGGGGCAAAACTGCAGGTGGAATTTACCACCCTAAAGGTTGCCTTCTGTCCTCTCAAACCCTCAAGACCCCTGCACCTTTTCACACAGTCTTCACTCCCATGTAGAGCATGAGGCCCTTCATTGCTCTGCCTTCATTGCTCTAATGGCTGCTTTCTTTTATTTATTTTTTTTAATCCATTTTATTTCTTAAACATATGCTTTATGTTAAATAACATTATATTGTCACATGGATAATGTTTCCTTTAGTAATACTACTGTACCTTTCCACTGTTTTGTGTTTACTCAGTTTCCTATTTTTCAATTATACTGTAGAACACATCTCAAGAAAAGTATACTTTAGTGATCATGTCACAAGCTTTCTTTCAAGTTCATGAAATTAGAGATTTATTTAGAGTTCAGGTTAACATACTGCACAAAAAGAATAATCACTTAAGTCAAGATGTAGATCATATCTGTTTCAGTGTCCAATTATAAAAACTTCAGCTTCCTTTAGAGTTTTGGGGGCTAATTCACAACATACGGTTCCTATTTGATTATTTTTTTGTTTATTTTATTTTTTTTTAGTTGTTGCAAAAAAAAATTTCCCATTTCCCTCCCCCTCCTCGCACACATCACTCCCTCCCCTTCCCCCTCCCCTCCCCCTTCCCCCTCCCCCCTACTCTATTCCCCTTCCCTCTCCAGAATGAAGAGCAGTCCAGATTCCCTGCCCTGCGGGAAGTCCAAGGTCCTCCCACTTCTATCCAGGACCAGGAAGGTGAGCATCCAAACAGGCAAGGCTCCCACAAAGCCAGTTCATGTATTAGGATCAAAACCTAGTGCCATTGT